>NW_005841873.1:4068344-4100940 GCF_000455745.1 Alligator sinensis
GCTTGCTCCTAGAAGTGGCCGCAGCCACTCTCAGAAGAGGCTGCAGTGATTGCAGCAATCAGCCGTTGTAGGATTGCCCACAGGGTCCCCTCCCAGTCAGCGGGACTGGTCATAGGTGGGGGCATGTGCCCCCCCAACTAAGGTGGTACCAGTCGCCCATGTGGCTGAATGTAGTATCAGACTTAACTGATTTGTGTCAAACTGGTTTATGCAATGTTTGTCCCAGACACCTTCTTGGTTTAAGTTAAACCAGAGTCCCCCAGCATCCCAGTTGCTTTGCAGCCCTGGGTTGGGCTGGGCTGTGTGCTCCAGAGAACAGGGCTGCCCCCCCACTCTGCTCCCTAGCCAGAGCTCCAGTGGAAACTGCAGGCACAGCAGGGTCTCCCTGGCTTCCCCCTGTCCTTCTCCCCCTTGCTGCTTGCTGCTCAAGAAGGGATCCCCCCTCTCTCCCTCCCAACTCCCACAGCATGGACCCCAGCCCCATGGACCCTAGCCATGTGGTGTGTGGTGTGTGGTGTGCTAGCTAATACTGAGAGGTATCTGTGTGTGTGTCTCCAATTTCATTGGGACAGGACAAAGGCAGACAAGACAGTTGGCTTAGGGCTTTTTGGAGGTAATCAAAAGGTCAGCTGGTAATGTCCCTCTGTTCCTTCCTTGGAAAAAGCTGTTTAAGAACAGGTTGAACTAATGAGAGAGCTTTTGTTTTGTTGATGAGCTGATGAACACTTTGTTATCAGCCCCCTGCTGGCTCCCTCACCTGTCAGGTTTCCAGACAGTATGAAGAAGCAGGGAGAAGGAGATTGAAAAGCTCCGTATCATCAACAGATGCATGCGCTGCACACCCCCGCTTTGCTTTAGAGTGCTAGCCGGGGGCTGGGGGCCGGTAACACCCCCACTTCCTGAGCAGCGAGTGGGGAAAAGCCTAGGATGGTGCAGGCAGGGTGTGGGTTTGAACCCCTCCCTAATCAGAGCATCCTGCCAGGGCCTGACCACGCCCCATCTCAGCTCAGCATTGTGGAAGGGAATGGAGGTCAGCATTGTAGAAGGGAATGGAAGGCTACTCTAGCGCCCCCCACTTCCCCCCCCCGCCCCGGTTCTAGCCTGATCCCTGCCCAAAAGATTGAATCAATTCAGGTTCAGGCTTTTTTAATGGCTGTCCCTAGCCCTGAAGGCAAAAGGCTACATAAAGCACCACCAGCCACCTGAGCTACCCAGTTCTCTTTCAGATGACTAGACCAGCAAATGGAATACCAGTGTTTAATATCTATTTCTTTCAGCAGTTACTTAATAAAGGATGCAAGGAAGGTAATCCTTATGCAAAGCTCCGGAGCCTACACAGTAATTAAGGGAGAATGCCAGCTACTAGAGACAAGATGCAGGCTTGAACATCCTATTTTGCAATATTAGGCTTGCCCTTTAGCATTAAACCCTAAAAATCTTACACAGTAGGAAGAAGGGGTGAATTAGATGGATAATTAACAGATTTGGGTGCCCATACTTTTATGACAGACTGCTGCACTAACCATGTTTGAAGAAGGTCTTAAATGGAAAATATCGAATGCATGATTTGAGAAACTCCACACGTGTGGCACAGCAGAAGCATTTATTTTTACCCAGATAACCTAATCTTTTAACTAAATCCACAGTACAGCCAAATTCAAGATTAGCAAATAAGGATCCTCATATTTACATCTCAGAGACTGATCCATGACATAGCCCTTTAGATTGAGGCAGTACACTGGCACCCAGGAGAACTCAGCGTGCTTCCCATTTCTGCCACGTGCTCTTTGCATAACTTTAGCCCATCACCAAGTCCCTAAAACCAGGTTATTAAAGATCTTCAATGCCTCAAAGTATAAAAGCTGCCCAAGTGGGATTTTCAAAAGCATCTCTGTGCCTAATTCCTATTGAGTTAAATAGGGCTTAGACATCTAGGCATGTTTGAAAACCCCTTTTGGCACCTATATGCATCTTTAGGCATTTACAACCATTAAAAAATTGGGGCCCCGGGTCCCTTGCTCACTGCTGAGCTGCAATTTGCTCAGTGCAGGGGCTTCCACATGCTACGTGCAGGGTCAGGGCAGCCATTGCCATGATGCATCCGGGAATGGTCTCGATGGAACGATATGCCAGCTGTAGGCTGGTAGCATGCAGACGTCGTCTTCTCCAGCCCCCAAATGCCCCTCAAGGCAGGAAGCACAGGAGATGGGCATGCTTAATTAAGGTGCCCTCAGAGCTCCAATCGGCAGGACAAATGTGTCTATTTTTTTGCAATCAGCCTGGCAAACAGTGGCTAGAACCAGAGACGGACTCTGTCCTTTACCCACTCAGTGCTTCTTTTCTCCACCGGTAGAATAGGGATAATAATAAAACCTTTCTTCCAGCCTTTTAATGTCCTGTCTGGTTAGACGGTAAGGTCCCTAGGGCAGGGGCTGTCTGCTACTCTGAATGAATCACTGCGCTCATGCTCGTACTCATACGGACCCTGATCTCGGATGGCAATGTGAAGCGCTGCCCTTGCACAACCGATAAGCAGCACATTGTTTTTAAAAGCACAGGAATGCACTAATGCTTCCTCAAGGATGACTGCAAAGCCTCTCGCCTCCCTGACTCAGAAACGCTGAAGTGGATCACAATATTTCACCAACACCACGTTCCTCCACACATCCTCTTTCCCCTAGTTGCAAACCTCCAATCTGTGCTGCAGCAAGGGAAGCAGACACCCCGATCTTCTCCGGGGTTACCTTATACCCAGCCATCAAAGTGGTGAGTCGGCTTGTCCCTGTATCCAAGCAGGAGACTGAGACCATTACTCCTATCAATAAAGGCCTTGTGCAAACTTCAGACTCGAGTCATCAGCCCCTCCAACTTTTATTTGGCTTTCTGTTTAATTTGATAGAGATATGAGTCTGCTAAAGTCTTATAAACTCAGACAATAAGAAAATCTCAAGAAATAAGCTCTCTCAGTGATTCATCACTTCTTCCCTCCTTCGAGACCCGGGTGTACTATTTAGCATTCATTCAGTGCTGGAATCTCTCCAGAGATCCTGCAGGCAAGCAGGGCCTTCCTCTTTTAGAGATATTGAATGCTGAAGTGCTGCAAAATGTCTAAGCAAGATCACTGGAAAGGAGGCCCCTGCTCAGGACTGCTTGGAGGAGACGTAGTCTAAGCCCCTGGCTTTCAAATAAACTTTGTGTTTTCAAAATGTCAGCAGCACAAGGAACCTGGACCCCTTCCAGCCATTAGCATTAGATTATATGCCTGCTTCACCCTGCTACAAGCAGCAAAGAAGAGACCAGATTAAATATGCAAAAGCATATTTTACAGTTCACTCTTAATTGCTTGGTTTAGCAATTTGGGGGCAGCAGATAAAACATGCTCAGCCACAGTCATGCATTTTTGAAAAGCGGGTTAAAGGCTTTGTCTCACTGACCCAGCGTCTGGCGTGTCTTATTTGAATGCGTTCTCCCAGGGAGGCTATTGGCTGGCATGTACGGCACAATGCATCGCATGTTTTTTAACATGGTTTCCTAACTGCATGAGGTCTTGCCTTCTATTTCCACCAGTATTCAGTTCTGTTAGCCTCGAAGCCTCATTTCCAAAATGGGTGGTATCATCCCGAGGTGAGTACCTCTTTCCTGGATGCCTAAATTTAGGCACTGCAGGTTCCCCCAGCTTGGCACCCAAAGACAGGGACACGCACAGTTAGTGGATACTGGGGATGATTTGGCTGGAAACCTTCGAAATCGAACCCGGGTGAAATTCCTTTCCATTCGCTGGAGCTAAATCACACAACGACCCCCCATAATGACTCCAGTTTCTGCCACAGTGGGCTCAATTTTTCCAGCTGCCAGGCAGTAATAAGGGGGTGCCCAGATGATGGGCTGATCTTGCAGTCTCTGTTTTCCACTCCCCTTAGAAAAACCAGCTGGTCCCAAGAAAGGGTGGCATCCTTACTGCAAATTTCCAGCGAACCAGCCATTTATCTGCATTATTGCATGCCTATGCCTTTGGTAGCCATGCATTCTCTCTCTCTTGGTGTTGCTGTATCTTATGGGTATAAATGCCAATTATTAGGCTGTGACTAAGTTAGTGCATTATCAGTCACGTGCAACAATGAACAGATCATGAGGCATTTGCTTAAATATAAGCACGTGCGCCAGTCATATGTGATAGATACAGGTAACTTAAACACCAAGCTCTAACAGTCTGCAGAGTCTAGTTTCTACAACTCTTTCACCGCGCTTGCTGCACTGCTGCTAGCCAATATACCGGATCCATGGAATAAACGTATATATCCATCACCATTCATCAGAGAGAGCAGGTGAATTAGTCTCTTGGGACATATTCAGAGAGGCAAGCAGCAGTCAGATTAGAAAGTATTTGTGTTTCCTAGAGGCCACTGATGAAAATAAAACTTTCTCTTTATAGATATATTTAAAATGATGCAAGAGTGTTGAATATTGAGGGAAATGCTAGGGAAATGGAGAAAGAGTAAAAAAAAACAACCACCCCAAAACTCTGCACCCTTAGGACTGGTTTACAATTGTTGCATCATTTTCTCTTGGGGGAAATGATTTTTCAACTATCCTGTTCAGGGAAAGCAATGCTTGTCTGTGACAATCCTCTCCCCTCCCCAAGACTCAGTAAATCCCTGGTGTGATTGCAGCTCCTTTTGCCTTCTTCATGCAGGTGTTGCCACAACTGTACAGCTGCAGCTATCTAACAGGAGTCCCAGTATGGCAGAAGCACCTTTTAGGCATCTCTGAAGCTGCCTAAAAGGAGAATAAAAGGTGTTGAAAGGAGTCATATCCTTCGAGGAATAAGCTTAAGGGCTACAATTTTATCTTAGGGTAAATTCAGTTTGTGTGGACGCCTCCTGGCCAAAAGCTGCCAGGAAACGGACTGATATTATGGACCATCTAAGAGTTGGAAGGTATTATCCCAAGGAAGGGGGAAGAAACCGTTTCAGTCCTAGCGCAGTCGATGTGCTGCAATTCTTTGCTAGGAAGGAAGCTGAGGCAGGTTCGCTTTTGCTTCTCTTGGTCTCAAACCATGTCTTCAATTGTCATCTTCTTGTCTGATACTTGTCCAACACGTAACGGCACCAGACGCCTGTTGGCGATGGGTTAAAGTCCCTAAAAACTAGGATATTAAACAATACACCCTCCACTGCATAATTTTTGGAACTCCTTGATATATAGTAAACCCCACCTAACTTGGAGGTCTTCAGGAGGAGGCTTGACAGTCACCTGGCTGGGGTTGTCTGACCTTGGTCCTCTTTCCTGCCAGGGGCAGGGGGTCAGACATGACGATCCATTGGGTCCCTTCCGACTCTATAATCTATGAATCTATTTCCTGCTCTTTCCACACAAATGGTCTTGAATCTTATGGGTTATGGTGCAGTCATTAGGCAGCTACAATAGTACATGATTGAGGTTAACTGCTGCCCTATCAGGAGACACCTCAACTAGTGATAATGGACCAAATGGTGAACATGCAATGTGAACACAAATCAAGCGGATATTTGTACTGAAATGAGAGGAGGGAAGAGGAGGATTGACATGGGGAGGTGCGGGCGGGCAGCCGGGGACCAGCCCCAGGGACTCAATTCTGATCCAGTGTACACCAGCGGGATGCTGGTATTGTAGAAGAACACAAGCTGGCTCATCATGAACAAATATGGCCGGAAGTCTTCCTTGCCAATGGAAAACAGCAACCTTCTTCCTCCACAATCTCTCTGCAAGCTCCTGTGGTAATGTAGTATGAATTTGCAGGGGCTTATTCATCATAATTTCCTTTTTCCATCAGGAAATATGGGGTAGATACCATATTCTACCATCTCATCAGGGCGTTACAATTCTGTGGCACACTGGGGCTAGGTACAGACATTTAAAAATCCCGAGACAGAATCAAAGTTACGCAGTTTTCTGTAAGCACCGTAGTTGAGATCGGTAGCGAACAGAACACGCGTTCTCATTTGTGATTAGCAGGGAAATGATTTTATAATGGACACGCCATCTCAAACGTGAGCTGATGGGCAACTCTACACAAGGATGACATCAAGTACTATTTAGCCTGACGAAGGGTTTTTGAACCCGAAAGCTTGCTTCAAAATTGTTCTCCAACTATAGTTGGTCTAATAAAAGATATCAGATTCACCCAAAGAACCTTGTCTGCATCAAGTACTACTGGCACACCGTCACCTCGGCGAAACCACAACCGATGCTAAGACCATGAAGTGTTTTTCAAGACAAGGAGGAGATACGGCTTGGTTGCAATTAAAGCCGGCTGGAAAAAGTCCAACAAAACTTTCATCTTGGCATCCGTCAGTGGGTTCAAACTGGAATATTTTGTGGAGACAGCTCAAAGTTAAGGACATTTCCCCTGGAAACCAGATAAAAGCCAGGCAGGCTTCCAGAGCCCACGGGGTAAGCAGACTCTCCAGACCTGGAGCGCCCGTCTCTTTTGCAGAGCATTTCAATATTTTTGGTTTGGTTCAAAGTTGGAACTTGAATTACCTCCCTCCACACAGCTTTCCCTGTAGCAGTTAGACAAGGCAATTCTTTATGGAGGCTTTATGAACAGGATTACGCTCCCTAACTCCTGGACTAAAACAGCTTTTGTTAACTAGCATGATTATGCAGATTTGCCTAAAGTCCTGGTTTACGGGTATTTTCTGTAGGCTGCACAACGCTCACAAAACAACTTAGCACAGGAAGGGGAGAACAACACGTCCGAGCAGAACTAGAGAGAGGTTTAGATGGACAAAACGTAAGGACCCAAACTGGAAAGGAAGCAACGGGACTAAATCTTGCAACAAAATGGGCGACAGGTTTCAGACCCACAAATGGGCAGAAATTCAGCGTTATCATTTATACAGCACAGCTATGCCTTCAACAGCACATTGCCCTCCTAATGCCACACTAGGGCATTTGCTCAGCACAGACTCAAAGGCCAGAGCACCATTAGCTTAATCAAGATTAATACTGCAGGCAAGACTGCACTGTAGGATTGATAGGTAGCTCAGTCGAAGTTCACTGTTATTGCCTGAGCACAGTAAAGCAAAAGAGGCCCTTCTCCATATTCCCTTGACACGCGGTGGCAGTACTGTCACTGCTAAAGTGCCTCGCACATGCAATTAACATTTTTAGGGAGTCATTTAAAAGGATGCTGTCAAGGCTGATCGGTCTGAAATTATACCAAGTATGTGGAGTTTGGATTTGTGCATATTTCAGCATCCCTGTAGTTCTATTCGCCTCCTTGCTTTGCTTCATCTCTGGATTTTCTCCCTTATTTCCTGGTACGCTGCCGTGCAAATTGGTCCTTTGCGTACTAAGAAGTCCTCTCCCAACATGCCGTTCCCAGATAATACCACAGTTAAGGCTGCTCCAAAGTTTCTGGAAGAACTTAATTTGAGGGGAAAATGACTTTATATATTACATGCTTTGAAGGAAGCATTTGCTTTCCCCAGATGTTTTCGATTCTTCATTGGAAAAATGGAAACCCCTCACAATTTCTTGTTTCTTGCTACAAATGTTCGACGTTTGGGAGCTGCTGGGCAGAAAACTATTGGTTTTCATTTTCAAGTTTTTGGTTTTTTTATTTTGTTTTGTTTGTTTGTTTTTAACAAAAACACAATTTTTCCATAAATCATCACCCCCCACCCCCTTTAGATTTTCCATGGCAAAAATTCCCAGGGTCCAGCTACTCCTAATCTTCATCCTCTGATTTTGATGTCACTGCTGATTACTGTGAAAAATAATTATGGTTAAGAATTCATGATGGTGAAGAATCAACATTGTTTGCATGGAGAGGAAAAAAAAGCCAGGATATTTGTTTCCTACCATTTCTTCTGCCATTGCTACTTAGCACCCAGGAAAAAGGGAAGGGAAATATAGAAAATATCTGGGATAGGAGCAGAACTGCCTCTGAGCTGAATGTTCATCAAAGCTATTAAGAGATGCCAGCTGCTGCTTAAAGATTTCATTGGACAAGTGTTGAACATTTGTGTTTGCAGCTAAAATGTTTCTCCTAAGAGCCGATAGTGGACATCAGTTTTCAGGCAGAGTGCAGATGCTTCTGTCTGACTGTCAGACACCAAAAGAGCAATGTGTCCTCAATATTTCAAGAAGACAAATGAAGGAGACACCATCCTAATGTTAAATGGCCTGTGAGAAAAGCAAGCGCCAGCTCGACTGACAAGATGCTTTACTGATAATCCTTGAATAAGGACAACTTTTGAGTGACACCTCCGAGCAGTCTTGGTCCTATCAACTTTGTCTCGGCAGAGTCACAATTAGGAAGCATCTTTGCCTCATTTGGCTGTGGGCTTGCGTTCCCAATCGGGGCCTGATGCAACACTCGGTGAAGTCAGTGGAAAGTTTCCCACTGACTATACAATCGTCTTTGGAGCAAACCCTTGAGAAGCAATTGGTTTGTGTGAACTCATGTGACCTTTCGTTTTTAGGACCATATTCCTCATCTTAACCTGAACCCTAACAAGGGGCAGCAGAGTAGAAGAGGATGGGGGACAATTTTGAGAAAACCCGGGAGGCAAAATTATTATTTTTTTTATAACAATTAGGTCTAACATGGAAATCTCTCCACTGCCCCCTCATTAGTCACATATTTGTCTTGCTGCCCAGAGTAGATCAGCAAAGATATTTATATTTACTGTGTAAGACCTTGTGATTTCCAAGTAACCATCACTGCCTCCTATATATCTTTTATTCTCTTCTCTTCTGAATTGTGGAATCTGAATGATGTGTCTGGTTTTTTTTCCATTTATATGAATGTTTTGGGACACTGTCAAAATGAAGGGAAGAATGCATTAAAAACAGTCCTTCCCTTGGCTGCTAAGATAGCCACTCTTTATGCTGCTCATTTCTGGACATCACTCAGCTTGGACCCTGAAATCAGGCTGGTCCAGTTTCACTCTTCTGGTTCCTTTATGCCAGTATGAAGATGATGGTCTGACTTCTCTGGCATGCATATAGTACTGTTCACTTTCGGAGCTAAATGCGTGTAAATGAGCAGGAGATCAAAATTAGGCTTGAGGGATATAATCAGAGTGCCTCTGCTCTTTATTACAGCTGGGAGTCAATCAGAAGTATGTCAGGAACAATCCCATTTAAGTCTGTGCAATTGCAACAGTAGAGCTGATGGGGGATCACGAAGAAGCCCAGTTATGTCCATCCTGCCAGCAGCTTGAACAGCATAGTGTTAAGACACAGCTGTTTTGGGGGTGAAGAGAGAGAATGAATTAAGCTATAAGTGTATATATATAGGACAGAATCCTATTTCACCTAGTGGATGACCAAAGTGCAGCTTGTGACCAACTCTGAGTTGCCCAACTAAAATGTACCCTCTGGACAGGTAAGTGCTCCCATTATAAGAAAAGGCAGACTTCTGTATTACTGGGGGTACCCAAAGAGAGAATTACTCCTATACTTTAGTTGGGAAATTCAGAGGTTGGTCTCAAGCTGCACTTTGGTTGGCCATTAGAAAAATCATAATTCTGCCCATAGTTTGAAAAATCACTCTACTACAAGTGACCCGCACATGCCCATGAAAAAAAGCATTATGTTCTAGGATCTACCACAGAGACACCAAGTATGTCTGCTAAATCATTCTGATACTGGGGACAGGTTTAATTCCTGGGCTAGGAGCAGACATTACACATAATGTAATGGTGAGATGGGAGTCCAGGATGGGTGGTCGTTCCTATAGGGAACAATCCTACAAGCGCAGAAGGAGACAATCCTATTGCACAGGAAAGGGAGGAAAGGGGCCAAGAAATCCTCTTGGCTGAACAGGGAAATTCAGGAAAACCTAGGGGCAAAAAAAGAGACATCCAGAACAAACTAGGGCAATTAGTGACAGGTAAGCGGGGACAAGGCTGAGCTCTTCAATGAGTTTTTTGCCTTCGTATTCCTGAACATGGATCAGGACACATCTGCCACTTGGATCATAGACAAGCACAAAAGGGACACCAGCCCACCAACTGTTAGTACTGACTTAGTGAAGGGACACTTGGAGGGGCTGGATGTGTTTAAGTCAGCAGGCCCGGATGATCTTCATCCAAGGGTACTGAAGGAATTGGCCAATGTCATAGCAGAGCTGCTGGCACAGCTGTTTGAGCACTCTTGGTGATCAGGTCAGGTCTCAGAGAACTGGAAAAGGACCGGTGTGTCTCTATTTTCAAGAAGGGGAGGAAAGAGGATCTGGGTAACTATAGACCAGTTAGTCTTACCTCTATCCTCAGGAAAACCTTTGAAAAAATTATTAAGAATCACATTTGTGGGAGTCAAGCAGGGAAAACAATGTTGAAGGGCAACCAGCATGGATTCATAGCAGGTAGATCCTGCCTGACTAACCTCGTTTCTTTTTATGACCAGGTCACAAAATGCTTAGACGCAGGAATCGAGATAGATGTCATCTACTTAGATTTTAAGAAGGCCTTTGATATGATATCTTATCCTATTCTCACAGATAAATTGAGCATCTGTGATGTAGATGATTACATAGTCAGGTGGGTGGCAAATTGGCTTAGAGGTTGCACCCAGAGAGTGGTGGTGGATGGGTTGGTATCACCCTGGAAAGATGGGGACAGTGGAGTCCCACAAGGCTCAGTCCTTGGACCTGTGCTGTTCAATGTCTCCATCAGTGACTTGGATGAGGGCATGGACAGCACTCTGTCCAAATTTGCAGATGATATCAAATTATGGGGTCAAGTTAACACACTAGAGGGCAGGGAACGAATCCAGGTGAATCTGGACAGGTTGGAAAAATGGGCAGAACAGAATAGGATCCAGTTCAACAAGGACAAGTGCACAGTGCTGCATCTAGGGAGGAGGAATCACCAACACACTTACAGGCTGGGGGATGACCTTCTCAGCAGCACAGCAGTGGAAAGAGATCTTGGAGTCATTGTTGACACCAAGATGAACATGAGTTGTCAATGTGATGAAGTGATCAACAAGACTAACTGCACTTTATCATTCATTAGCAGGTGCATGGCAAACACATCCAGGGAGGTGATACTTCTCTATGAGGCCTTGGTCAGGCACAGTTGGAGGACTGTGTCCAGTTTTGGGTGCCACACTTCAAGAGGGATGTGGACAACCTTGAGAGGGTTCAGAGGAGGTTCACTCATATGGTTAGAGGCCTGCAGGTAAGGCTCTATGAGGAGAGATTGAGGGACCTGGATCTCTTCAGCCTCCACAAGAGAAGGCTGAGAGGTGAATTTGTGGCCACCTACATATTCATTGTCAGGGGGGAGGCAGCAAAGTATAGGAGATACTCTGTTTACCAGGGCACCCCTTGGAGTAACGGAGCAACAGACACAAATTGACAGAGAGCAGATTTAGGTTGGACATCAGGAAGAACTTCTTTATAGTAAGGGTTGCCAGAATCTGGAACGGGCTCCCAAGGACGTGGTGCTCTCCCCTACCTTGAGGGTCTTTAAGAGGAGGCTGGACATGCACCTGGCTGAAGTCATGTAACCCCAGTGCACTTTCCTGCCCAGGGCAGGGGGTCTATGACCTGCTAAGGTCTCTTCCAACCCAAACATCTATGAATATATAAACTGGTTTAAGTGATCAGAAACTAGTTTGTGTGTCTAACAGAACATAAATTCAGAGCACATAAACCAGTTTCAAAATGGCTGAAACTGCTTTAAGATATCATTTTATTCTGGCTATCAATCAATTTTGGCTACCTTTGACCTTGTCACCTGACCTAGGGACAGACATTAAACATAAACCGATTTAAGTGATCAGAAACTAGTTTGTGTGTCTAACAGAACATAAATTCAGAGCACATAAACCAGTTTCAAAATGGCTGAAACTGATTTAAGATAAACCTGGCTGAACAGTGGCGACATGTAGGGGGTACATGGCGATGCACGTGCACCCCCTGAGAGTGCCAGTGCACCCCCTGACTGTTCATGCTTGCCACTTAGGCGATGGGCAGGAGGGGGCAGGTGGGAGTGCCGGTGCCCCCCCCTGCAAGCCCCAGCCAATCACTACAATCACTGCAGCAGCTTCTGGGCGTGGCTGTGGCTTCTTCTATGAGCGACTGCAGTGATCAGCTGGAGCTTGCTCTTAGAAGTGGCCTCAGCCACTCTCAGAAGTGGCTGCAGCGATTGCAGTGATCAGCTGTTGTGGGATTGCCCATGGGGGACCCCTCCCAGTCAGCAGGACTGGTCGCAGGGGGGGCATGCGCTCCCCCGACTAAGGTGGCACCAGTCGCCCATGCGGCTGAATGTAGTATCAGACTTAACTGATTTGGGTCAAACCGGTTTATGCAATGTCTCTCCCAGACCCCTTCCAGGTTTAAGTTAAATCAGAGTCTCCCAGCATCCCAGATGTGTTGCAGCCCTGGGTTGGGCTGGGCTGTGTGCTCCAGAGAACAGGCTGGCCCTGCCCCTTTGCTCCCTAGCTAGAGCTCAGGGGGAGAGTCCAGACACAGCAGGGTCTCCCTGGTTTCTCCCTGCCCCACCCTCCCTCACTGCTTGCTGCTCAAGCAGGGAATCCCCCCATCCCTTCCTCTCATCTCCCACAGCATGGGCCCCAGCCCCATGGACCCGAGCCATGTGGTATGCTAGCTAATGCTGAGAGGTGTCTATGTGTACGTGTGTCTCCATTTCACTGGGACAAGCAGACAAAATAGTGTCTGCTTAGGGCTTTTTGGAGCTAATCAACAGGTCAGCTGGTAATGTCACTCCACTCCTTCCTTTGCTTGAAATAATGACAGAGGCTTTTGTTTTGTTGATAGGCTTATAAACATCAGCCCCTTGATAGCTCCCCTGCCTGTCAGGTGTGTAGACAGTACGAAGAAGAAGGGAGAGGGAGATTGAAAAGCTCATTATCATCAACAGATGTATGTACTACACACCCCTCTTTGCCTCAGAGTGCTAGCCAGGGGCTGGCAACACTCCTGCCCCTTGAGGAGCAAGTAGGGAAAAGCCTGGGATGGTGCAGGCAGGGTGGAGGTTTAAACCCCTCCCTAATCAGAGCATCCTGTCAGGGCCTGGCCATGCCCCCCTCAGCTCAGCACTGTGGAAGGGATGGGAGGGCTGCTCTAGTGCCCCTGGCACCTGACCTGAGCCACTGCAGGCATGTGCCTGCATTTCCTCAGTTCAGAGGGAATGTCTGTGCAGTTGCAAACCAGTTCAACTTAGGCAGGTTAGACTAACCTGCAAAGATTGAATCAATTCAGGCTCAGGCTTTTTGAATATCTGTCGCTAGCCCCCGTGCCTCACCTCTGCAGCCAGATTGTGTAGTTCCTATTAATGCCAATCCAAGTGTCTAAACAAAATTAAGGCTCCCTCTGGGAGTGAGAAGGAAGTAGGGACAAAGAGGAAGCGGAGTCCTGCAGAGGAGACTTTTGGGAACAGAAGAAAGCATAAACTTAAAGTTGTTCTGCTTTTTTATCATTTAAGCAATTCTCAGGAAGAGACTGAGTTTTCCTAGATTTATAGTGCATAGTCAGGCTAGGAAAGCCATGGAAAAAGTCCAAAGAGCCTGCTACATCCTATTTAATATGGAACAGAGGCTCTGCAATAGTGTGAGTTTCACCCATAAGCCTTTTCTTCTTCTTTAAGTAAGTTTAATTTGGATAATTAGCCAGTTGGCTAATGTTCCATGAACAAAGCCTCCTGGTCTCAGTCCTTAATGAGTTGTCTCTCAGCAAAGACTCTAGGTCAGATTCACCCCTCTGCAACTCCACTGTAATCAGGACACAGTGAACAAATGCTTCTTAAGCCCACAAATGTTTATCAAATGACAGTAAGTGCCACTTAAAAACTCTCTATTTACCACACCTCACATATAAGGAGAGCCTGGTACAGTACCCAACTATACTTATAAATTGCCCTTGTATTTCACTACCTACAGAACATGACCTCCTGTGCTTTCCTGAGAGTGGGCGAGACAATTGTTACGATCAACTGCTAGGCTTTTGCCACAGAAAATGCCTGCTACATTGGCAAGGGTGGCCACTGGGATGCCCCACAGAGGGCACGTCTACACGTATAATTAATGAGTCTGAATTTTCTGTACAGGGCCAGGATGTGCTCTGAACTCAACATGGCTGGCAAGCAGCTTCCCAGAAGTCAGGACAGCTCTCCCTGCCCTCCGTGGCCCCCTGCTGCCTAGGCTGACGGGGAGCAATTTGCTCCCAGTCAGCATCTACACATGCAGTATGGCACATAAGTTAATGCACCGTTTTTCTAGTACCTGTATCTACAGGTACTAGAAAATGGAGTATTAGACTAATATACTGCCCAGTAATTGTTGTGCACGTGTAGACAGTGATGTTTTACTACATATTAGATTAGTCTAATGCACAGTAAAGCATCTTGTGTAGATGTGCCCACAGGGACAAGCATGGAGTATTACCTACATAGGCAAGCTGGGTGCCACATGCTGATGGTAACTCATATAACACACCTGATCTGCCGAGAAAATGGTGATTGCAGGTTTAAAAGGGGAGAGAGGCAGATCGAAAAGGCTGCCCAGCCTCTGAAATCAACAGTATAAAGACAGAAGGAAACGAATTTGCATTTTCCAGCCTCCTCCTCGGATTTTATATTTACTACTGCTGTTGCTAAGTCTCAGGGTCTTGGGGGCAGAGCAGTAAAGACACCTTGCTACAGATGCACGGGCACAAGTGTGATCCTGAATGCTGGCCACAGCAGTCTCTTGTGTGATACTGCCTACAGACACCCTTGTGCCTGAACCTTGCTACCCTGAAGGGCTGTCTAGAGATGCAGGCAGGCCTTTGCCTTTTTTTTTTTTTGACTGCTGCTTAGCCTAGTTTGATTCTGCTGAGGTAGAGACGGACAAGAAGCCTCCCTCTCAGAGCAAAGCTGAAAGTGATGGATCACTCTTACATTATTATTCCCCATGTGTGTCGCCTTTTTTTATTTAAGTACAGAAATGGTGGTGAGCAGCAAATGATCCATCTTCTAAAATTTGTGTCAATAGCTCGGAAAACTCCCAGAGCTGGAAGAGCAAATACCGCTAACAATTTTCGTGCGTCTGAACGATGAGGCTGGCGACAGCACCAAAATATGTTATGCGTGACGCTTCAGGTCCGACCTGGCTTCTGCTCAAGTTCATTGGAGCTTTGTCACAGATTTTGATGGGAGTAGGGCCACTGTTTCACTGCCACTTCTCCTCTACCCTCAGGCTCTCTTTCCAGTACCAGTGCTGGGGTTAGGAAAGCACGGGCAAGCTCTGAGGATTTTCTGGTGCTCTAGGCAACCTAACAAATGACCTGTCCTGCCAGCACCGAGCTACTCACACATTGTTACTGGATATTCTGCAGCCCCTTCGTACACTGGTTACGCTATACATGTAAATCAGAGTCAGACAATAGTCTACCTGCTGATCTACATCACTAGCAAGCAAGGAAGGTGTTAATCCATTCAATTCAGATGATGATCTGTTCTGACCATCTAGTACTGCCAGCTCTGAAATAGTTCTTCAGCTCAAGAAACGGAGCTCCAGGACCTTCAGGTCTCCACAAACGGGGCTCCTCACCCCCTTCACACCTTTGTGGTCCCTTATACCTGTGCCAGGTGACTGCGTTCTGTTTGGGTAACACTTTGGACTCCTTGACACAGGTGTAAATGCCTTTAATGCAGGGCTGGGCAATTATTTTGGGCGGAGGGCCGCTTACTGAGGTTTGGCAAGCCATTGAGGGCCACATAACAGGCAGCCAGGGCAGATTAATATTAATTTTCTAAATTTTTTAGGGGCCCCGCGGGCCAGACAGAATGTCCTGGTGGGCCGCATCTGGCCCACGGGCCTCATTTTGCCCACCCCTGCTTTAGCGAGTGTCTTATCAGAGCCCATCTGGGTTCTGGGAATTATCATTCCCAATTACATGTACTGCAGTAGCGACCACAAGCCACAGTCATGGACCAGATCTGGCCGTGCTAGGCATGGGAACGACAAAAGAAAAGCACAACCCCTGCCCCAAAGAGCTTACAACCTAAGTCCAAATTCTGCAGAACCAATTCCTTTAGTGAATGTTAAGGGTGGAATTGTTGAAAGCCTGACTCTGCCACTGACTTCAATAGGAATAGATTCAGGCCAACAGCAGGTACTTCTGAAAATCCTCTCCAATACTGGAAAAGTGGAAGAGTCCCTGCAATAGCTTGATGGTAGGACTATGGAGCAGATCAAACACCTGTGTCATGGTGCTACACACATTTACAGTGTGATCATGATGCCCTTGGGTTCCTCACTCTTAGTCCATGGAAGACCATTTTAGATCTTAAGCTTTTTGGGGCAGGAGCCTTCTTTCTTCTTTTGTCTCTAAATAACTAATACGCCGGTTATGCTATATACATAAGTCAAAGAGGCTAATAACCTTCCTGTTGATCTGCATCATCAGCAAGGAAGGAAGGGGTTAATATAGGCTATTTGGGGCTGTTAAGCCTCCCGAGTCTAATACACAGTCTAGATGCTGACATCCATTTGGCATTCATTCCAGCCCATTTTTGCCAGCCTTTCAAGGGACAAAGATTTTATTAAGGGTTTTCATCAGCACCAGTTACTGCTTCAAGAAAATAAATTTCATAGTGAAAGTAGCTTTTATTTTTGCAGTTAGGCTGATTATGCTATCCAGTTACTTCTATAAAGAGGCCTGGCCTTTATGAGCAATTTAAAAGGCCTTCTAAAGCAGATGGAGCATTTTAAAAATGGAAATGGGAATTACGGGAACGCTGAACAGAAAAATGCCCCAAAACAGTGAAAATTGTTGCTGAAAAGACACTGGGAATCAAGACACCTTTGCATGGAGATCCTGGGCTAAAGAAGATCATGTTTTAATCCTAAACAGATCTCAGTTAATACAAAATGTAGTATTCCATCAAAGCCAATGGAGTTAGTATTAGGTGAATTAGGGTCTGATCCACGGCGCATCAGCTTTCCATGCAGAGGTCCTGGTGACAAAGGGTAAATTTTCTTCAGTAATTTTGAAGCAGCTCAGAAACCTAAGATTTGTTGTTGTTTTTTCAGAGTGACTTTGGGCCAAATTTGCAAAGGTATTTAGGTTCCCAGTGAGACTTTTCAGTGTCAAGGCACCCATTGAAAGCAATGGAAAAAAAAGATGGATTTAAAAAATCTCTGGAAAGGATCTATAGCACCATTTTCAAATGCTTTCAAGATCCCACTGAAATCCTAACTCACTCGCACACTATTGCACATCCCACTTGGTGCCTACATAGCTTTGTAAGTCTTACCCTTGGGCCCTTGGGAGGATATGTCTCCTTGCAAGACACAGGGACTTTGGCTCTTAAGTTAGTTGGGCACTTTAAACATATGTTACCCAAGGTTGTTTTATTTCACCTTGAGCTTCTGCCTGGTCAACCTTCTCCGGGTAATGTCTGGCTCTACAGGCATCATGCAGTCTCCTAGCACACTTTGCTCAGGCTAGTTTATGTAACTGGAGGATCTGCTTCTGCGTGTGAGTGAGAAACAAGATCCCAGGGAGCACCGAGCAGCCTCCACTCCAACGCCGGGCAGTGCATGCTCAGGGTTGCACATGATCAGACTCCTGAAAGAGGGCAGGACACGAAATCAGGAGTTGAGGACTGCCCTATGCCACTGCATAGGTGATGAATTCCTGGTGATTTTATGCTAAGTTTCTGCTTGCCACAATTCCTCCTTCTCCAGATGGCTGGGAGGCAGCCAGTGTTATCAGTGTCTGGCAACCTCTCAATGTACACCAAGGCTGTTCCATTACATTACAGCAAAGTTAGCTCACCGCAGCTCCAAAAGAAACTTCATGGCTTTAGAGAGGGATGCACAAAGGGTGTTACTCCAGCTTCCTAATTTCCAGCTGAATGC
This sequence comes from Alligator sinensis, assembly GCF_000455745.1. Classification (NCBI taxonomy): domain Eukaryota; kingdom Metazoa; phylum Chordata; order Crocodylia; family Alligatoridae; genus Alligator; species Alligator sinensis. Next base: position 4,086,213 of record NW_005841873.1, read on the forward strand.
ATGGTCACTAACACTCCTAACTGCTGCCAGCAGTAAGGGGAACATTTGCACATGGGTAAAAACAGCTTTGGAGCTCCCTCTCCAATTCAGCTCCTTTAGTAACGGGATGAATATCTGCATTTCCTCCTCCTGATTTATCCCCCGAACTCATGTCCTTTTCAGCATTTTTGTACCAGGACCCATTTGTAAACATCAATGGCCAGTCCTGACCCAGGAAATAGTTTAAGTAGAAAACAGTCCCCTGGCCATGCCAGTGCCCCTCACTCCTGACCCCAACTCTTGGGGGTGCATGTGGCTGAAACTCTGCCAGCCTCCAAGGGAAAACCCACAGTTTCCCATGGTTTTTCTCCTTTAAAGAACTCATTTTATAAAGTTTGTTCATGACCCTTTCATATATTCTTGCAACCCACTTTTGGGTCATGACCCCCGGGTTGAGAAACACTGCCTTTAAGGGAAAGCTGGAAAGCCAGGCAAACTGACACCAGGTGCCAGGTTTTGCAATGCATTACACCTTGAATCCCAAACTTCCTGGAATGGACTTTCCAGTATTGTTTTCCATAGTAGTATTTTAGCAGCGTCTAGGACAGGGGTGGGCAATTATTTTGGGCAGAGGGCCGCTTACTGAGTTTTGGCAAGCCATCGAGAGCCGCATGACAGGCAGCCCAGGGCAGATTAATATTAATTTTCTAAATTTTTTAGGGGCCCTGCAAGCTGGATAGAATGGCCTGGTGGGCCGCATCCAGCCCCCAGGCCACATTTTGCCCACCCCGATCTTGGAAGACCGACCAAGGCTTCACTGTATGGACAAACAACAAAGGCAGTCCCTGCCCCATAGAGTTTATAACCCAGTTGTTAAGCAAGATGCAAAAGGTTTCCAAGCAGGCAAATGAGCTTTAAGCTAGAAGAGAAAGAAGCAACAAAAGGAACTGAGTTCAGCAGCAAAAGACAAATCTGACCTAGCCGCTTGTTTTTGCAAATGCTAACACAGCTGTAACCTTTGAAAAGGAGGGTCATGGTCTTTTCTGAAGTGCTGGGATGAAATGGTGGCTTTCTAAAAGGAATCTATGATGTCTTCCATGTGTATAACAAACACAGCTCTCTGTCCAGAGGTCTGATCCAGATGTGAGAGGGTCAGGTTTTGGAAGCTGAAGGTCAACAATACTGGAAGTCCAGAAGCTGAAGCCAAGCATCTCAATGCCAGATGCCAGTCTGAGTCCAAGGTGTCACACCGGGGATGGAGACAAGGTCCCTTTGAGGCCAGGACAGAGGTCAGTGGCCAGAGAGTGCAGAACACACAACAGGGGATGCAGAGATGACGTACTAGGGCCCAAGACAGGGGCTGAGGTGGGAACAAAGCACAGGGATCAAAAGCTGCAGGAAGGTCCAAGACAGAAGCAAAAGGAGCAAGGCAGGGTCCCAAACAGCAGGGTTACAAACTGTTGCCAGGACAAAGCCCCAGGGGTTTTAAGCTCTCCTGTCAAAGGCTTGTGGCTTCCACTGGCTCCTTTGGGTCTTCTGGTCCCTCACTGGGAACCTCACAGGGGTACCCAGGATAGACTGGGTCTAGCACCTAGGCAGCTGCTTGGTGACGCTACAGCCCAGGCCGCAAGCCACGAGCCTGGAAGATCTGGGTTCAAGCCACAGCAACCCTGGCTAAGGACAGAAGTTATGTATAAACTGGTTTAAGTGATCAGGAACCAGTTTAAACCTGTAACAGAACAGAAGTTCAGTGTACACAAACCAGTTCCAAAATGGCCGAAACTGGTTTAAGTTAAACCTGGTTGAATTAGACTCAACTGATTTAGGTCAAACTGGTTTATGGAACTTCTGTCCTAGACCCGCTCCCGATTCAACTTAACTCACAGCTCTCCTGCATCCCAGGATGCTGTGCAGCCCTGGGCTGTGCTCTCTGCTCCAACAGAGGAGGGCTAGCCTTACCCGCAGCTGCCAGCAGGGACTTTTGGCATCCAGGAGCAGGGCAGATTCCCCTGACCCTACCCCCACCCTACCCCCTCCTTGGCCAGGGGAATTGACCCAGCTCCCAGCTGGGGCAGGGGGAGTAAAGCCCCCACTGTGGGCTCCACTGCTCCCATCCCATGCCAGGCACAGTTGGCTAGTGGTCTGGAATGGGGGTAAGGGGAGAGGGAGGAGGCTGCCATTTTTCCTCCCCGCTCCCTTCTCAGCTGGCCTGTGGGCCACAGGGGGAATGTCACTGGGTGACTGACCCAGCTCTTGGCTGTGGGGAAGCCTGCAGTTGGGGCTTTATCCCGAACCTGAGCCAGGAGCCGAGGCGATCAACTAGCCTTGCCTCCTTTTTGGCTACTGGGTCAGCTGAGAAGGGAGTGGGGATGGGTGGGAATGGCCCTTACTGTGTGCTTCCCACCCCCTGTGCTGGGCACAGCCTGCCTTGGGGTCCAACACCTGGCTGGGGGTGGGGGGTGCATTTTCCTCCCGAGCTCCTGGCTCTGCTGGGGAAGTAAAATCCCAACTGCAGACTTCCCCACAGCTGGGGCCGGACTCTCGGTTTCAGATTCTGGACTTCCAATATTATTGACCCTCAGCTTCCAAAACCTGACCCTCCCACATCTGGATCGGACCTATGACAGAGTGGTCCTTTGAATGCATGTGTTTATTATAGATGCAGAATACATCATAGATTCCTCTTGGGCTGATCACCTGGCCACTCTTCAGCCGACTGGAGACTAAAGAGTGGGTGTGGCTGGGGAAATCAATCATCTCCCGGCTCTCTGCACTGGCCGGTGGGCTGGGAGGTGTGTTCTAGCACCTATGGCTCCTGGGATGGGCCACTGCAGGGCCTTTCACTTTTGAAAAGTGAACATCAATTCATGTTCTTACCAGTTCAATCTAAGTAGTTTGCAGAAACCTGCAAAGATTGAATCAATTCAACCTCGGGCTTTTTGACTGTCCGTAGCTCCGACATTATCCAAAGAAATCTGCAGTTGAGGCAGCAGTCTTAGAGCCAAAAATAAAGCACCAAACTGGGAACCTTACTTCTGATCAGAACCCATCTCAGCTCCTGCCCACCCTACCAAAGACACTGAAGGAACAATATATTCCTCTCAGCTGTTTGCACTGGCCACCGGATGGGGCTTCTTTAAGAGAGCATATATGGCCTCACTGGCTCCCATATTCTTGGAGTGAAAAGACCACGTTTCAGCAGGGGAGATCAAGTTACAGGGGTTACAGTGAAACTAGACCACTTTTCAACCCATTTATCAAAAGCTTTTACAAGTTCTCATTTTTGAGGCAGATGAAATAATAATAAATATTGAGCAAAGAAGGTTGCTCCATAGCCAGAGAATTTTAATAAGGGGCAAAGAAAAAAAAATAAAGAAATGCATTGCAGACTCAACTAGCTTTAGCCAACTTTCGCTTAAAAAAGCAGTTTCCACATTGGTCTCTCTTGCCTTTGAAACTCTATGTTAAAAGCTGTAGGAGGATTTTCCATTTTTTACCCACAGCATCCCTTCCATTAGAAGAGCACATAGATGCAGGAACAAAGGACTGATAGGAGGCCTCCTGGGTCATCCGATCTAGTCCCCTGCATTTGCAGGCAATTGCTAAGCTAGGGAATCCTCAAACAATAGGGGTGAATGAAACGAAGACCTTTTGAAACTTTTAATGACAAAATAAGACAAGAAAAATCCTCCCCCATGAAAGCTTGGTGCTCAGGGTACCCATCTGAGACGTGGGAGACCCATATTCAAGACCCTGTTCCAAAGCAGACATGTCGTGGTCTCCTATGTCCAAGTTGTGTGTCCCAACCACCAGGCTATGACACACTCTGAAATGCACACCTCTCTCTATTTTCTTCCCTCCAAAGACTCCATCCATGGCCTCTGATCCTCACTGCCAAGCATCTCCATTTTCACAGACCTACATTTGGGAATTTTGTCTATTGACTTCTATTCTATCTAAAACAACAGCAGACTCCCCCTATGCTCGAAGAAGGGTGTTTGTGCCCTACCCCTTGCAATGAACAATTTTTCCAACAACTTAGTTGGTCTAATAAAAGATATCACATTTACCCAAAGAACCTTGACCGCCTATGTCCTGGACCTGAAGACCCTTCCCCAAAACAACTGAGTCAAGACCACAATAATTTGACAGGAAGCTTCAATCTGGGCAAATCTACATTTTCAAAACAATAAAAAGATGTCGTTGAGAAATTACCAACCAGGTCTCCTTGCTGGCTTTCTCCTTCCCAGGCATTCCCAAAGAAGAAGTTATAACAGATTATATCAAGGCCCAGTGCTTGTGTAAAATAGAAGAGAACAAGCACTTCTCCCACAAATTCTACCATTGAAAATATCAATTACTGAGTAACGAACTTGGTGCCCAAACGTCCTGTGGAATTTATTGTCATTGCAGATTATGAAGTGATACTAAGAAACTCAGCAATCAAGCTTTGCCAAGCCAAGTGGCATTGTGTCCAGTACTGCCTGATACCAATAGTTTCCTCATTTACTCCCTGACATGAAGCCCATTTTCACAACAGAACTAGTCCAGCAGGATTCAAGATCAAGATACTTCATTCCAACAGAGAGCAGTAAGGAAACACACAGAGAAAATGACAATCTTACTGGTCAGCATTAAATTAATGCCTGCTATTCATACCCACTGCTTTCTTGCCCTTCCTATGCCAGGAAAAAAATTTGTTATTAGTGATGCACTTTACTGGTAAGTGCAAAAATAATTTGTGTCAAATCAAAGACCGAAGAAATGGAGCCTACGAATGGAAAACTCACTGCAGGTAGTGCTAGAGATGCAGGCAGCATGTTGAGTTTGCTGAGATTAAATTATATCCATTTCCTTCTCCCTTCTGCAATTCTCAGGTTTTGGCTGCTCTGCTTTTGTGTTAGCTTTGCCGAGCTTTCATATATTCAAGATCTGACATCAGCCCCCCTGTGGTATATTAACCAAGGGCTGGATCCACTCCATGCAGGGGGCCTTTGTCTAAAAGGAATTCAAATCAAACCTTCTTCCATTTACCCAGGCACCTTTCCTTGCCTCCCCATACAATATCTCTTGCCTGCATCACACACAAAAAAATCAACCTCATTGGGATGGCTGACCTCTTTCCAGAGCTCTACTAATTCACACCAAGTCAAGTAGCAGGATCTGTGCTGCCAGATCATAAAAGAAGCATGTGATCTTGACTTCAGAGTCTGTGCTGGAGTCCCACAGGGGTCGTGATCTTGCTGTGTGATCTCGTGCAAGTCATTTGTCTCACTTGTTCTTCCATCAAACCTGGTAGAAAACTGGCTCAATGAAGGAAAAGAAAAAAAAAAAAGGGAGCTCATTAAAAACCTGTTGAGGCATCTCAGCTGAGCTCTCCTGGGTGAAGAAGGTATAAATAAATTACTTTGCAGCAAACTTCACGGCATCCATTTTTAAAGAGACAGTTATCTTCTTTTCTGACCAGTGATTTTCATGATGTGTCAAACCCTGCAAAGGGAAATCAATGTGCATTTATTTTCAGAAGTGCTTATAGAGGAGGACGATGCCGAGTGATGAAAAAAATAGTCCAAGAACTATCAAAGCGGCCTAAATGCCAAGTCTCTCGCAAATCCATGGTACGGTGTGAACCCTGTCAATGCATCTGTTGAGGTTCCCAGCCAAGGAGGCATTTGTTCCATTTCTTGATGTTTATGTAAAAAAAAAATCTGTAAAAGGTCATAACTGGATTCAAGTGTTATTAACTGTGTCAAAAGCCCCTCAAACAAACGATTTCTGGCCACTTTTGACTGATCAGCTAATGAACTGTATAAGGAGTGGAACCTGCCTACTTTTCCCGAGTCATAGTTTCATAGTTGGTCGGGTCGGAAGGGACCTGAGCAGATCATCAAGTCCGACCCCCTGCCATGGCAGGAAAAAGTACTGGCATCAAATGACCCCAGCAAGGTGTTCGTCTAACCTCCTCTTAAAGACCCCCAGGGTAGGAGCCAGCACCACTTCGCTTGGAAGTTGGTTCCAGGAGTCAGCCACATACCTGTCTTGGTCGAGATGCACTGACATGCAGAGACCCAGAACAAGATGCACACGATTCTCTAGTCCCTCAAAGTAGGGTTGAACCTGTACTTGGCCTCTTGATAGGTTCTTTGCAATTATTGTGTATTTGTGTTTTAGAAGTCCTATCAAGATCGCTACCTCATTGTGCTAGGCGCTGCACATACCCACAATCACAAACAGTTCCTGCTCTGAGCTTATGGTCTGCATAGACAAGCTAAACACAAAATGAAAGAAGGAAATGCCCCGTTTAGGACGTGTAGGAATCAGAGATCAAGTGTCTTGGCCCAGATCCCATAAGATCTGCAGCAGAGTCAGAAATTGAGCCTTTGTCTCATTTTAGTGCCTGCACCATGAGCCCATCCTTTCTCCTCTGCCCCTCTAACTGATCTTTAGATATCACCCAGCAGGCCTGTCTGTCTAGTGGCCTCTACGACGAAGTCATCCTCGCAAAGGGGTGATTTCCAGTCTCGGTAAATAATATCCCATTTTGTTTCTCCCAAACAGCTACTCAAACTTTCCGGGGACATTCATAAAAAACACATGAAACGCTCCAGATAGCAGCCAGAATTGCTTTTATTGCTGGTGTGACCCAGTACTGAATTTAAATGGCTAGTGTGCGCGCACCCCTCACCAGCCCACAAACTGCTATACAGCAAAACTTTAAATTTATCAAGCTAAAGTGCGCTATAGGAGGAATTTATTGTATCAGCGCTCATAAATGTTTTTATGTGTTTGATTTTTCTTTTTTTTTTTCTTTCTGCCTTTTATGATTTTGGCAGTAGATGGAAAGCAATCAAGGCTCCATTTGAGGCAGCTGTGTAAGCAATTCTCATTTAACAGAAGACAATGAAAAATTAATCTAAATTGCATGTAACTAAGTTTTCATAGAAACAAGAAAACCACTCAGACATTATCATCTTCAACAGATGTTTACTGTCTTCATTTACGAAATTACCTGTCAAGTTTTACTATTTTCCCCCAGGAAAAAAAAAAAAAGAAGCCAAACCCAGCTGTCTCTGAGTTAATAAAATGTTCCACATATAACTGTGATATTAAAGATCCCTCTTTTCCAATCATAACACTTTGTTGAGATGACTGGAGTCAAATAATGTTCTCTTTTGTGGAGGTTTCAATTCCATACTTTTAAGTACAGAAGAAAAGTTTAGAGCAACTGGTTAGGAAAAAAGCATGGGTATTTCCACCCTCCTTTCCTCCCTCCCCCGCCTCTTTCCTCTCTAGAACATCTGTCCCTTCTTTTCTAGGAGGCGAGGCGACATTTGTCATGCCTGGAAAGCTGTTTACTAAAACACAAGCACAATTTTCTTACTATAAAATGAAAACACTCGAGGGAAGAACAGAAGGGGTAATAGCAGAGTGGAACATATTCCAGCGGATGGCTCTGTCTCCGGGAATATGTCTCTCAACAGTTTGCTTCGGTGAGAAACCAAGCCGAAGAAATGTGTTTAACTGGGAGAACGCATGCAGCGGGTGCGTGCGATGCACGGTGCAGGACAAAGAGAGGATGGTGCCGGCTGACTATCAGAAAGGGGCTGTGGCAATTCATAGGGCATGCTACCTTGCAATCTGGGCCTGCTTCTGGTGCAGTCAGTGGGAGCTTAGCCGGGGGCTCTGAACGAGGCAGGTGAACGACAAAGCAAGAAGTTGAAAGTCTGGACAGAGAGGCAGGAAGGAAGAAGCCACCGACTGCAGGATGTAGGTTGCCTGGTAGGGCCACACAAACATTGCACCACTCCTCCTGCCTGGCCTCGGTCCTAACTTAGAAGAGATGAAAGGGTTAATTACTGAGTGGTACCACTGTGGGATTTACCCACACACAGCACCCACTGATTTCTTTAATGACAGTTAAGACACCCACATCCATTTGCAGTGATTAGGAGAGTGATTCTCAGCCAGGGTGCCGCAATACCCCAGGGCGCCTTAAGATCATTTCAAGGGGGCCGCGGTGCGCCAAGCAACATTAGCACTGTTGGGCGTGCAAGCATGATCCACACAATGAATCCAGAGACTTCAACTAGGAATTCATCCTGACCCGTTGTGGTTTTTCTGAGTTGTTTGCAAGAGAAGAGCGGCTCTATCATTTTTCTGGGGTCAAAAAGCGAGTGAAAACTAAGAGCTGGCATTTTCCAAGGCGGGTCTCCAGTCTAATGAGGAAGGCCTTGAATCTAAAAATGCTGAGAACCACTGGATTAGGGTATTACCTGGGAAAGCCTGAAAAAGGGATTTACACTGGATTCAAGGATGATAGCGGGAATCTCACGAGCCCTACATTTTGTTTACAGGCGAAGCAGAGCATGTTCCTTCCATAACTTGAAGTGCTAATATTAATGGCATATATTTATCCACATACCCAACATCTACTATAAAAAATGAAATGCTTGAAGGAAGATCTACTTGTTAAGGCCTTGATCCTGCCATCTGGCCCTGATCCAACATGGCATTTTAAACATGCAAATAGCCCTGTTGGCTTCAGCGGGACGACTCCCTGATGCTTAATAAACACGTAACAACAATAGTAATAACACACAGCTCATCTACAGAGTTTTTGCCCATAAATCTCAGACCTCTTCAAAAGGACGTAACTGCCATTATGCCTGCTTTATGATGGGGAAAATTATGGTAGGGGAAGGGGAGATGATTTTCTCCAGAGAAGGAACATGACCCATAAATGCTTTCCTTCATCACAGAACTCAGGACTTTGCAGGACTGAGACCTATATGCAGAGTAGGCTTTGCCTTCAAAGATAACAGTGATCCGAAAAAAGCCAGGATCGAGTATTTGAAAATACTTTCTTACATTAAAAATGAGAAAGCATAAATCCAAAACTTTTATATATAATCCTGACCCAGCTATAGGGGAAACATTTGAAAGATCTCCGTTGCTCCAGCTTACTTAACAACAATCAGTACACTGAAATAACGGGTACTAATAATAATTCAGCATTGCAAGTAGTAGTTAAACCTAAATTTACAATAGTAAAATAATTGTTCATGAACGAGAATATTCAGGTGAAAAATAATATGTCTAGAAATAGAAACTCTGACCAATGGCATGGAGCTGTCAAATCTGGACAAAAATTATTCCCATCAATAGCCACATTCACATGGATTTTACACCTTTTTCAGATCACTCCTACAAATGGTATCTAATTTTGTCAGGCTGCACAATGCAGAACATGCTCGTTGAACATTAATTTCTTTGCAGTTTTCGCCACGTAGCAGAATGAGTCAGGGGAGGGTCACACTGGCTATGGGGTTATATAGCCCCCATGACCACAATAACTGAGCACCTTTAACGTATTTACCATTCCAGCACCCCAGTGAAGTAAGAAAATGCTAATAAACTTATATTATAGATAAGTAAAAACAAATTAATGGATTTTTCCAACATCCCATTAGATGTCTATGGCATGACAGGGAATCAAATCCATATTTCTAGAGGTAACAGCCTAGCCTCTGGCCCCACGTGTGACAGTCCCTGCCAATAGTAATTGGCTGGCTTCTTTCATTCGCAAAACTAGTTTGTCTCAATCAATATTTTTTTAAACAAAGCCAATCAACATATACAAATTCTGTTGGTACCTCTTCCAGGTATGTGTATAAAAATCTATGTGCATGAGTGATAATATATACATAAATCCTTGGAGCCTGTAACATTTAACCATGCATAATTTACACAGCCCTGTGCTGTTATTATTATTACCTTTGCTATCATTATTACCTTTGTTGTCTTATTCTCACGACTTCTCCTTAAGTTGGAGCTTGCCCTTATTACACTATAGGCAATTTGAGACAATAATTTGAACTTCTGTTTGCCCAGCACCCAGCATGGTACTCCTTTGGATCTTACTGTAATATATAAATGATAATATGGTCCAATAGCACTGCCTGCAATAACAGAACTATTGCTATTCTCCAATACCACATACAGCCATTAAATGAGCATCAGATGCATTTTTTGGTCAGAAAATGAGATTGCATTCAAATGGAACTGTTCATCTCACATCCTGCACTTCTGAAACAAAAAAAAAATGGAAGATGTTCAAAAAGATTTTTTTGTTAGAAGACACAGGACAATTTACCCACAAAAATTCAAATACAGTGTTCCCAGAAATATGAATTGGATTTTCTGACAGAGTCTAGAAGCATATTTGATCATAAACACCCAAGCAGCGATGATCCTGCAAGAGTAAGTAATGATCTTCCATAAGCACGGAAAGGAGAGCCCTTCCACTGAACAGGAGTCGGACTTATTCTATGAGCTTTCTTAAAAGACAATGATGGCTAGAAAATGGTATTCAGAGCTTTGTTTTCAGGAACTGATTTGTAGGTAAGTATATATATATGCATGAGAACAATGGTTCTCATGGCCCACTGAAGGCCATGAGAACCAGCAAGGGTTCTCATGGCCTTCAGTGCAGACAGGGTGTCTAACACAACAAGGCCAATGGATAGACATATAGCATGGGAAATTGTGGGCATATACCACATGAGATAAGGTGGCACCAGCTCACCAGCCCAAGAATGGGGGGCCTGAGAGTGCCGGTTTTGGGGTAGCAGACCAAATTAGGAGGACACTGGGAAAGCCCAAATTAGGATGTGTGTATGTAATGGGTGTGTGAAACAAAGGAATATTGTGGACAGAACATAACATGGACAGTATGATGACCACAGAGAAGCCAATCAGCTATAGCCATGGATGAAGAGTCACTAGGAAAGAAAAAGAATACAAAAGCAGAGACTTTAGAGCAACAAAGGGCCCCCTAAGCAGGGTCCATGAGAGGGGAACCCAAGGCACCATGGACAGAGGGCATACCACCACCTTGTCTCATCCACCCCACTGGGTGGGCCTAAGCCTCTGACCTTTAAGCTGCTGACATCTGACATTCAAGAGAGAACTTCAGAGTGAAGCTCACATCCTGGCCAGACGTACCTTGACTCTGATGACAGCCCTAGGATTGGCAGCTATAGAATTGCTTGTATTATTCTTTTCTGTTATCACTGTGTATCAATAAATTTGCCCATTATCAAATGGAAAGGTCGTGGTCATTCTGAGGGTTTTGGGTCCCCCTGGAACAAGGCATCTGGGTCCTAAATCCAGTGCCAACAGACAAAAGGCACGGGATCCAACCAGCAGCCTCCACAGGTGATGGGGACTCCATTACCATAATGTCCTGCAAAGCAGAGACACCACAGGCGAGCAGAGTAAAAGGGAAGTTTGGGTTGCTGCCATTGCTCTATGGCTAACAAAATGCCTACAGTCTCCAGTTCTAAAATGTCTTGGGGAACAGGACTAGGTCAGACAGAGGTGGGAATTCAAACCCTCTCAGGATGTGTAAGAGCATGGAGAGCTCTTGTGATCCTCCTTTCACAGTAAAACAGCCTTGACATGGATATTAAAGCTACATTGTATGATGCTTCCCCAGACTCATTTCCTCAAAGACACAGGATTAAAGCAGTGATGGATGAGGTGCCTTGGCTGTTTATTTGGCCCAGTTTCATAATGTGACAGTGAAGAAATAATGAGCTCCAGCTAAAATAAAGAAGGTGTAATAACGAGCAGCCATGAACAGCCCTGTCACTGCTTAAAGGAAAAGGGCCTGTTGTCAAATCGCAGAGTAGTGGGAGGGAAGGTTGGAGTGGGGATGGATTTGTCTCACATTTTTTGTAAAGCAGATGGAATAGAAGTTTGATTGCAGATTTAGGATAATGAACTTTGCTATCTTCATCCCTCTCCTGACCAGGGGACCCTTCCTGGCCTCCAGCTGACTGGTTTCCCACCTTGAATTCTTACTACTTATAGGGACATATGCTTAAGCCATTTAGTGTAAATCTTCAAGCCCAAAGAGACTGCAGTATGCTTGGTCTTGCTCAGGATACAAGCATGCCCTAAATGACTTATGTAACCTGTTTCTTCCTAATCAATTAGGTGCCTAGCTACTTCAGAAAACCTGACAAGGTGCATATCTGCAGGTCAGTCAGTTAAACACCTTAGAAGATCTAGACACGTTGGGCCCCTATTTTAAAGGTATTTTGCCATTGCCTCACTGAGCAGTGCAAAGCACAAATGATGCAGTAGACGGCTAGCTTCCATTTCCAAAAGGAGGCTAGACAGTTAGGAGCCTAAGTATCACTGAAAAAAATCAATGGCAACTAAATACCAAAATCACCTCTGAAAATGGTACCTTACATTGTCTTCAAGGTTTTGCAAATGTTTACCCAACACTGTTTTAATCTCTGTAAAATGCCATGTAAACTGGCAAGGGAACATACAAATAATGGGTCCTCATGTCAGCTCTGAAGGCTTCCTACTAACTCCCCGGACACAACCTGCCTGTATGTTTTTCAGGTTCAGAGGCCAAGTGACTCCTTCAGTAACTGAACCCTAGCAAAAACCAGCCAGCTTCAAAGCAATGTAGACTTTGTCCTTTAAAGACACATTTGGACAGGAATCGTAAGGCTTTGCAAGAGGTAGAGAGAGAAAGAACATATATATTTGTATAACTTTATTAGCATAGCTTTTCCTTGCTTGCCACGGCTTTATTGGTAAAAGAGCAAGGAGCAGAACCATCCCAGAAAGGGAAAATCTGAGTACTTGAGTAATAGTTAAGTGAAATTTCAACTGAATGAGCCAGGTCCACTTTAGACAGATACTAAACTGATAACAATAAGGGGCTGGCCAGGTAGCATTAATGATAATGTGTTGCCATGTACAACCCATGAGTGGCAGCTTTAACCCCCACAGCTGCTGCAACCGCTATATTGGTGTAGTTCTAGAACCCAGGGTGAAATGTGGGCGCCGCTCACCCCCTTTTCTCCTCCTGGCATTTTTAGCGACAAATGGGAGGAAGAAGTGAGTCATGGCACTGTTAACCCCCCCGAGCTCCAGAGCCACACTGAAAGAACAGCTCTGGCAGCTACAGTGACAAGCCCTGTGGGCAACATCTGGCCCAGAGGTGGGTTGTTCAGGTAAAGAGAAGTCCCATAGACCAGATGACTACTTCTCCAGGCTATATGTTTGATACCTCTGATTGAAGACATTTGCCTAGGAAGAACCCCCAAATACCTCTGGATTGTGTAGTTGAACAAATCTTTCCATATGCTATTTGAGAAACAAAATATCTGCTCCTATTGACTTGTGTGGGTGAACGGCCCCTTCCACAGCAATTACCTCTTTGAAAGACTACTCCCCTCATGAGAATTTTTAAATATAAGGAAAAATTCTTTGGCACAGCTGAGCTGCTCAACACCCCTTAATATTACAAAGGGATGAAGTCTTCAAAGAAGAATGCAATCTGAATAGTAAGTCATCTAGCAAAGTCCACAAATACATGGTTTCAGAGCAAGTTGTTAGGATTTTTGGTTCCCTCTCCTGGCAAAAGTGACACATGTATGCAAATAAATTCACACACTACAAAATATCTTCACTGCTACCACAGCCAACCATGTATCCAGAATCAAAAGAGATTCCTACCTCATGACAGTAGAACTACAGCTCCCTCAGTCCCCTCTTCCCTGCCATAGCTACATTAGGGTATATGAAGTATGCAGAGCAACAGGAGGGATATTTGTACACAGACCGAAGGCCCAAGTCCACAAAAGGACGAAGGCAGATGAGAGGCCCAGGCTCAGATTCTTCCTCTGCCCAGAAGGATTCAGATCTTTCTCTTTCACTTCCCAGGAGCACCCTAACCACTAGATTACAGGCTACTCGATAGTACAATTCTTCTGCAAAAATAAGTAAGAATTCACTGGGTCAGGGACAATGGCTTTCTAGTTTAGTGGTCAATGTACTCACTCAAGAGAAGCAAGAACCAGGTACCAGTCCCTACTCCAAGAATGCATTATCTGTTCAATATAAAGTGCAAGGCAAGAAAAACAGGCCTCATAGCACAAAGCATATCTGGTCTCGTAGAGTCATTTGCAAGTTTGCCATGAAAATATGACAACAGATTCCTACCTCTGCTTAAGAATCTGTGTTGATACTTCCAAAGTACGGCATATTTAACCACTTACATTTTCCAACACAATGATCAGGGAATATGTACAACCTGCCAGATGGCAGCGGCCATGCACTGTTTCCACAATCACACCATGGTCCATTTCTCTCACCCATAGGTGGGGTAGGACCCACTGGCATGATTAGCTGTATATTCTTCAGTGAGAGTTAGGGACCAGGGGGCCCACACTGACAGAAGAATTAGATGCTTGGTTTGTTTTTTTCCAATCTAAAGCTGAATTCAGAGGGCTGAGCAAAAAGGGAAAATGCCTTATAACATGCCAGGAAATGGCTGAAACCTTGGCACAGGAACAAACAGCTCACCAACATGATGATAACTCAAAATTATAAGCCTTATAACATATTTTTTTTAAGTACATAATGTGAAAGACGTATTTCTCTCTGCCAAAGTTTGGGAAACCACCACAAAACTATCCCAGTTTCCCAGGAGGACATGACATGGAGACATAATTATTAACATCTTCCCAAATAGGACTTGCTTAGTGTTTGGTGGAAACCCACTGCTTAACATCCATTCTCCCTAACTGCCAGGAGGGAGGAGGTATTGTAACACGCTGAAACTCAATGGTCCCATTTCCCATATGGTCAAGGCATGATGGGCAGGTCAAGGCATAATGAGATAATAGGGCTCCAATTCAGATCTGAAGGCAGCACCGGC
>NW_005841873.1:4100971-4107577 GCF_000455745.1 Alligator sinensis
ATGAATTTTGCCCGAAACCTGGTTCTGCTCTAGCGAGGAGACACAGGAAGTCATGAAGCGCTATTATCTAGAGGTGATAGGGACTAAGATAAAAAAATCAAGGAGGAAGAGGAAGGACTCTGGGACTGGCATGGTGAGAAAGCTGCCATGGAGTGAGCTACAAGCATGTTAGTACGGCATGTACAAAACTCAAAGGGCAGGATGAAGAGCCCTTGAAAGCAAATCCAGATTTCTAGTTTGCTCTCTGGTAATTCCCATTTGTCTCTGCTCAGCAGTGTGAATTACCAATGGTTCCCTCCTTAAATGTGGCACTGAAGCTTGCTAGGTCAAATCTCTAGGATTTGATCCATAAAGATGCTCACGGAAAGCCGGATCTAAAGTTCCTTGATGTTCATGAAAGGACGACCACAGTTTTCATTAGGATGAAATCATGCCCTGAAAGCCCAGGTTAGTTTCCGGTGTCTTCTTTCTTTTTCTTGTTTTTTAATGCACACTTCATCGCTAGAGTGAAATATGATGAATTACTCTGGGAAATAATTACCAGCCCGAGCTTTCAGCATTTCCCCAGAAAGGTATTAGTTCTTGATAAATAAAAAAAACAACACCCTCTCCCTGTGCCTGCTACAAAGACATCATTTCCAATCCAGCTGCTGGATTGCAGCCTCAAAGCAAAGCAAGTGAAATAAGCACTCATTTGGGAGAGGACATATTGAAGTGCGTCGGCAATTTTCAAGCGTTTATGAAGTCGGAGCATATTTATGAACAACCAAGTTGGCTGGGGACTTCCTGTGAATGTCTGGGGATCTGCTCCAGCTGGTAGCCTGCTCTGTGACATTCATTCTTCTGCAGGTTTTATATCGTGTTCATTTTGGGGTCCACAGTCTCAGCTGTGGTATATTGCTGATTTACACCAGGGGAGGATCTCACTAGGCAACACTGGGTTATTACAGTGAGTGCAAGTTTGGCCTCGCCCCACCTGCCTCGGAAATACTGAAAAGAGCACGAAAGGCTGCTGTCAAAATAATCCATACAGTCCTGATTAAGGTGTCAACATCCCCCTCTGGAGTGGTTCTGGGGTGAACATTTGCAAAAGCTGAATTTCCAGCCAGCTCTTTGAGTTCAAGGTCTGTGAGCTACCTGTCCTATTTCTAGGTTAATACCCTTGAACGTGTCTAGTTCACAACTGCCTGGATTTCTATGTATTTAAATTATTCCTCTGTAACACACACAAAATTAAATCAACAAACTGCTTTATCTGTGCACAGAGATGTCTAAAAGGGAAGGCTTTGTCTAAACCAGGCAGATTTTATTAGAAAAAGAAGTATACGATTATTCCTTAAAGACTCGCATGGGCTTAAATTCAGGTACGTTTCATTACCACTCTCTCCCCATCCACACAATCTTTTTGTAACTGGAAAAGATGAAGAGGAACAGATTTGCTGAGAATTGAATCCATGAAGAACGCTCTATGAGGAAAAGGCAATCGGGACTCATAGTAGAGATGATACCTTTTATTAGACCAACAAGATTTTTTCAAAAAAAATTCTTTAATTGCAAGTTTTGGGGCACAAACACCCTTCTTCAGGCATTGGAGAAAAGATTGTAAAAGTTCTCCTGAAGTTCATACAAAAAACTAGAAAACTATTTCCAAAATGATACCTTTTATTAGACCAACTGGAAAATGGCAAGAAAAATGTCCTTTTCTGCAAGCTTTCGGGAAGCAAAGTCCCTTCGTCAGGCTCTGGGAAAAGTGTAGATGGTACAAGATGGTAAAAAGTCCCCATAGGTCAGAAATAAACTTCATTTTTTGTTCATATGAACTTTCATTTCTACCCGGGAGAACTTTTACAATCTTTTCTCCAATGCCTGATGAAGGGTGTTTGTGCCCAAAAACTTGCAAATTAAAGAATTTTTTTTTTGCAAAAATCTTGTTGGTCTAATAAAAGATATCATCTCTACTACGAGTCCTGATTGCCTTTTTCTCTAGACCAATACAGCTACAACCTGGATGCCTGACTCTATGAGGAAGGTATCCAAACACTGAATTTACTTCTTTCAAGAATCCGGTGCATCCTGGATTCACCAAACCTCAGGGCAGCACCATGCAGAGCTCATCTCCTTTTATATATGCATGGTCCCAATACGCTAGCACTACAAAGAGGACGTTTTCTTGCTCCTGGCCAGGAAGGGTGGCCACAACATGAAACATTTTACTTTTTTTCTCAAGTGTTGGGCAGCGCTTGTATTCTGTAGTGAGTTGTAACGGCACTGTACATGCCAAAAAGTATTGCCTAAATTGTGCTTCAAAATGTAAGCTACTACAAAGCTAAAAAGCATATTCCTGAAACAGTGAGGTACAGCCATCTGATGGGACACTCATGTTTCTGCTTTCTTTGTATATGAGGAATCACAGTTTCTATGTGACTAATTTGCTGCTGAAGAGGTGAAAATCTCTAGATAGGAAAGATGATCCTGTGCTTAGGGTAGTACACTTTGAGTCCCTGGTGACTGCTCCATAACAGCAGTCCTCTGAAACCCTGGATGAGTGGGGCCAAGTTTTTTAACAGTAGTTGATCGTCTTTAAGTCAATGGGTATTAGATGCCTAAAGACCTTTAAAAATCTGGCCCTGGCTCTGCACCTTGGTTCTCCATTGGGAGGAGGTGCTCAGCCAATGAAGAAGAGGTGTTTATAAACCATCTTTACTCAAATCCAAGACAAGGTTTTTTCCCCAATGTAACACAGGTTACAAAAAAATAAAGCCCCTTGTCTTGGATTCAAGTATGAGGCCAGTGGGCTGGCAGGTGTTGCAGCCCTGGCTCCAGCCCCAACCCAGGCTCAGAGCTGGAGGTGCAGCTGCTTCCTCCTCACCTCCTCAGCCCTCCTCCTGCCCTTGGCTCCCCCACCGCTTATCCTCGGTTGTGATTCCAGCCCCACTCCGACTTGGGGCACAGAGCACATGGTGGCTCTGGTGCTCGCCTGACCAGGCAGCAGTGGCAGTGGTGGTGGCACCTCTGGCCCCAGCTTTAACTCTGACCCAGGCCTGGGGCAGAAGCTGCAGCCACTGCAATTGCTGCTGCCTGGTGAGGCAGTGGCCAGATACACCATGTGCCCCCGGGGGGAGCAGGGCCGGAGCTGGAGCCAGCACCGAACTGGAGCTGCGACCGAGAATAAGTGGCAGTAAGAGGGGGCAAGCAGCAGGGGGGAGACGTGGTAGAAGCAAGATGCAGGATGATGCAGGCACTATAGGGGAGGGGGCAGGGAGGGCAAGTGATGAGGGGGTAGGCATTGGGAGGGCTGAATTTAAGATGATCCTCCACTACTTACATGGAAAATTATAACAAATGTATATATTTTCCATGTATAGAATCTAATTATTGGGGGAGGGGGGCTATCTTACATTCAAAGTTGGTAAATGTGGGTATTTAAGCTTAGAAAAATTCTGATTTATCCAGGTCAGCCTATTAAGCAGTTTCATTTAAGACAGTGAAATTCATGAATGGTTTGTCTAGCCATCCGAAAAATGTAACACCATATATAGACCCATGCACACTCCAGTATCTCTTTGCCTATAAATATTAACACGAGATTAAGTAAATCTTACGTTAAAATGTGAAGAACACAGATGCGTCCTTTTTTTTGCTCAGGAGCATGGCAGCAAAAATTATTTCAAACATGACCACTGCCTATTTTGCATTCCTACTGACCACCAGGGAGTTTAAGTAGGATAATGTAGCCTCCATGACTCATTGTGGAGAGAAAGTAACTGGTATCATTTAACAGGGGAATTCTGCAAGCTTAGCTAGCCAAGGACATATTAAAAAATGAACAAAATATCCCTCTTAAAATATTCCTTCCAACGTAGTCTCATCAAGTTCATGAACATTTTCTATATAAAATGCATTCACAATGCGGCTTGAGAAACAGTATTTCCAAGTGTGGTGGCTCAACCTAGCACTGCTCTCATTAAGAGACAAGAAAAAAAAAGCCATAGGGACTGAAAACCACACACAATTAAAGAGTCCTAAGCAAAGCTGAGCGATTGCTAAGTTGGCCAGAGAGGTTACGTTCCTTAGGGATCCTGAGCTGTACCAGCTGACTTCTACTTTGTCTGTAATAATGGAATATTTTATGCAGATTACATACAATACAGAGTCCTTCTGCCTACTGCACAAAGCTGCGCACCGTCATGCTGTAGTTTCAAATTATTTTGGGCAAGAGGAGAGATATAACCACTGGAGTTCTTGTTAAAGCCGGTCTATCCAAAAGCTTTGGTTGGCAGGGCTCATAGCCTTAACACCACAGAGCGGTGTTACTAAATATGCTGTTCTCATTACAAATAGTTGAAATTGGAATGAATTCAGTGGCTGAGGTCATTCAGATACTATGGCAGAGTCATTATTGAATTTCTACAGCTCTGATTACAAAGAGTGCATGTTCAGTCCATTAATTTGTAGTGTGGAAACTAAAAATCAATGGGGTGCTACTTAAAACCGCTTTTGTAATAATTATAAACCTGCATGCAGATCTACACATACAAGGGGGGAACTGCTGAAAAGGAGGGAAGGAAAGCATCTAGTTGGTTGGTCTGTAACTCGGAAAGGAAGGGAAAATAGGAACACCTAGAGTACACAAAAATAATGGGAGTGAAATTTGGGCTTTACAGAAATCAGAAGGATTTTTGCCATTGACTTTAATGGAACTGGGTTTTCATCTCTAGTGTTAAATAAAATACACCGGAGGTATGCAGTGAGGAGGCACACCTAGGAGTTGAGCACAGAACGATCCAAAAGATGGGACCCCAACAACAGGAGTTCAGGCTTTCCTCAATGAACTCATTTCCAGCTGGAGCGTGCAGAATAAGGGTACAAAAAGAAGGGAGGAAAAAAGTACTTGGTCCCTGGGCTGGCTCTCCTGGGAGAGGTTTCAGTTGGTATGCAAAGATATTTCTGGGACTATGCCATGCAATCTATTTACACCAGGGGCTAAGGACCCAACAGCTCAGCTCTGTTAAAAATGAAATGCCAGATCTCGAGGATTGGCATTTGGTGCAGTCTAGTTCCCTTGGGCCAGAGCCGGTTGATGTAAATTAGCTCCGAGGAACTATGCCAATTTACATCAGCTGAGAATTTGGTCCTTTTAGTTCTGTTCCTTCAGAAGTTAAAGTGCAGGTGCCTGCGGCTCTCATTAGGACGAGATACTGGGCACCACGAAAATAGGCTGGCCTGGGACAGAATGAGTTGTATGCAGGTTGGTACGAGGGCGTTATTAAAATGTACGTAGCCGCTATCCTTCTATCTCAAATTTTAGTAAGAGGTTTGAAAGTGTTACAGAAGAATATATCGGCCAATCCTAGATACATCAGCAGTGGGTTGGATAAAAGCAGTCCACTGGAAAGAGTAAGATTGCATGACAGTAACTCACGACAGAGTTGAAGTTATGATACATGGGCGAAAGGGGCATAAACAGCTCCTTTGAAAACCCACGGACACTTCTAACCTAACCACAGAACAGTCCAACTCTGCCGCAGTCACACAATGGACAAACTAAGTACAATATATACAAAATTAAAACCTTCCTACATCCTTCCAACCCAACCTTCCCTCTACATACTGATGTGCCAGCAAGCATTGAAACCCAGGCAATTCGTGAAAACGTGAGACAGATTCTGCACTGGCTCAGAGTCGGGGAAATGAGGCTTCCCTTGAGCATGAGACTTCATTGCTTATCAAGTAGGTCACCGTACAAAACGTCAGCGTTCGCCACTGATTGCCATGCAGTGGTACTGGAGGGAAACCAATTTGAACCCCCGTGTTTAGAATGTAGAATGACTATGTTGTCTCTGATGCCTCTCAAGTAAGTAAATTATGAGTTTCTAATGATGACCTATATAAGCCAATGCACTACCCACTTCTTATTTATAGCCAAGGAACTGCAGGACAACTTCAGGTGAATATGAGCTGTTGTTTAGAGCTCCCTGTCCATAGTATTATAGCAACCTTGCTTTCCAAACACATAAGGCAAAGTCTCTGTCTTGATAAGTGAAAGATGCACAGGGAAAATTATCCGGAAGCCATCAACCGTCATGTCCAACATCCTTCACCTGCCTAGCAGCCTGTGTTGGCTGGCATTTGCCTTGTGATTCACAAAACAACAATGCTCTTGCCTCATTCTGCTTTGCCTCCACACATGAGTCTGCAAAGTTTCATGGATATTTCCAGCTAGCCAGTGTCTAGTATGGTGATGATATCGAGGAGAAGGTGCCTTAGTCGTGGACTAGCAACCCAGTGGGTCAGATGCTGAACAAGTGCTGAAGACAAAAAAAAATCAGTGCCTGCCCCAAAGAACATATTGCTTTTGAACATTTTAACACGCTGCTAAAATTACTATCTTCTCAGTACAACAGACTGGAATGGGACTGGATTTCAGCAGCTGAAGTCAATGACATTCAGTAATAAAGAACAAAAAACAAATGAAAAGGAAAACAGTAGGAGAGAAATGTCTGCTTTTTCCCCAACTATTATTTTTAG
The DNA here is from genome assembly GCF_000455745.1 of Alligator sinensis. NCBI lineage: Eukaryota > Metazoa > Chordata > Crocodylia > Alligatoridae > Alligator > Alligator sinensis. Next base: position 4,107,500 of record NW_005841873.1, read on the forward strand.
GTGCATTGACAAAAATGCAGAGTAGTCTATGAACTACTGATGGTTGGGATATTTATAATATTTTATCATCTCTAGCTG
>NW_005841873.1:4107587-4142940 GCF_000455745.1 Alligator sinensis
GGAGCTAGAACGGGATATTCTTGGCAAGTCAAAGGAACAGCCTCACTAATAAAGGAGAGATATACATAGACAAGTGCCAAGCTGTGCATGCACTCTGAACAAAGATTTGACCACACTTTACAGACTCTATTAATCATGCATACCTAAATTGCAATTCTCTAATGAACATTTTTTTTTTACCTATATAATCACTTTGTGGATGATGTATGCAGTGATCACCTCTACCATGTAATGATGTGGAAGAGAGAGAGGGAGGGAGCACAAGCAGAGTTTCTCTCGTGTACTTAAATATGTGAAATAACTGTGAAATCTCTGATCTCTCTGCCTGGCACATGAACGACAACAGTTTAATAGTGATCTCTGTAAGCTAGTGCAGAATCCATCGGCCTGTCTCCAATGCAGCTTTTCTGTCCAGGGGATTGCAGGAGTCTGCTGTGCTTTCATCTGTAGCACATTGCCCATGTTGCACTTGTTACTACAGATCAGGATTGACCAAAATTATATGATTATACAGTTCAGTTTTCTCCATCGCTTTGTCTAAGCCAGTTATAAACTTCTTAAGCAAGAATCCTTCCACCTACCCCAATGGTGGGACAATCCCATGCTATGACGTTCTGGTAAGCTACAGAGAAATCAGAACTGAAGTTTGCTGTGAAATTTTTCACTTCTCAAGGCTCGTGCATAAGTCTTGTGATTCAAGTTTTTTCAGTGAATACTGATGGGGTCTACTTTAGAAACGTTTGGCTTTTGGTTTTTTACCTAAATCTTCTTTACACTTTCTTGCCTGACTGATGTATTTCCTTCCACTACTGTGACAGCTACAGGGGAAAACACAGTTGTTTGCCAGTACGATGCCCTATTGCTGAACTTAGCTGTTTATAGGCTCCAGCGGATATTTCCACTTCTAAGATCGTGGAAAATACACATATGCACACCCCCCCCCCCCCGTATGCATCATTTTGTCTCTTATTTTCTGCTGCTTCCATGTCACAAGGTAGCATGATTGTACTGTAAAAATATCCAAAATGTGCCAACTGTCACAGTTAAATAAGAGCTGACCTTCAGTAAAATTAGAAGTAGTGCTTTTAGGTGCAAAGAGGAAATGAGCAGGAGTATCCATCCACAAATGTGCTGCCCCAGAGAGAGATTTTCACAGATAACCTAGTTAACGCTGACAGCTTATTACAGCGGAAGGTGATGGGAACCGCAGCGTGCAAGTGTCTGTAATTGCCCTTCCATGGGAAGTGCAAATGAGATTGTCAAGTTTCTCTTTCCATGTATTCCAGGAACTCTGTAGAAAGCATATTCGTGCTAGCAGAAGTCATTGGGGTACCATGCTGGGAGAGAGTCAGTTTTCGAGTCCCTTTCCAAATTTTTTTTTAAAAAGATTATACTGTCAAAACTTAAGGAACAATTTCACCATGGACTCTGTAAATCACAGTTATTATTGAGTTGGTCAATCAATTTGGAATGGATAAAAACTCATGCATGCGTTGCATGATTGCATCATCTTATTCAATTTTGTATGTGTGGGACAGAAAACAATTTACATACTAATGAAACAACAATGATACACGCAACCTGACTGGAACGCGAGGTTGGCTTGGCAGGGAGGGATTTAGGTTTCTCAGCAAGGCTGGGTAATTACATGCAATGTCCAAATCTCCAAAGGTTCAGTGCATTTGATTCGGATAAGCATCTATAACACTGTCCTAAACTACCCAAACTTGCTGAGTCGGCAGATCTGAGCAGACCAGTCCTTCTTGAGATATTGCCAACTGAGCCAAGAAAGGCCGGAAGAACAGTCTGCATCTCTTTTGCTCCCATACAGAATCAGGAATTGCAGAGTATGCAAAAAAAAAAAAGAGAAAAGCATTTACTACATGTTTTAAAACCTCTGAAGAAAACAGGCAACGTTCTTATTTCCTCCTGTCTAGTTTACTCAGATCATTTGCTTTTTGAGAGGAAACACAAAGTGCTCACCCTACCCTTTGACAAAGTCTATGCACCAAGTGTGCATAGGGTGCTATTTTCAAAACCGGTCAGCACTGGAATCAGCTCATCTGCTAAAGCCAAAGACGGATTGACCACTGACTTCAAAACCAGCAACACGTGCTGTTGAAAATACCACCTTGGATTATGATGGCCAATTGTGAACTTCAAAGAGAGACAAAAGAGTGGACTGAGACAGAAAGAAGTGAGGAAACACTTTCCCACTGGGTCTTCCAACCCAGTTATTCAGACCCTCTTTATTTTGTGGCTTTTTAAGAGCCCATGATATTTAACTGGATGTCAGGTAGTACATGAAGTCCAAATGAAACTACTGTCTCTTAATAGTATTATTAATATTCTGTATTATTTATATGGCCAGCTAGGAGCCCTAGTCACGGACCAGGACCCCACTGTGATAGGTAACATATAAGCCATGGGGAGACAATGGCTATGGTTATCTGACATTTAATAGACATGGCGAGGCATCAGTACAGCATCAAACAGAAAAGGCAGCACATGGTAATGGGTGAATGGACTCCCCTGGCATCTACTGCTTCTTAATGCTAGTGAGAGCTCTCTCCTTTAAAAAGAAACCCTTTAATAGTTGATAGGGTTTACTGTGCTGAATTGTTCCCTACAAGGACCAAAGGAGACAGAAAATGAGAGACAAGGGTTCTCTATAAAGATGATAGGTACCAACCCCCATTCGGACTCTATGGCAGGCATAACTTTTGGGGCAAAGGCCACTATATCGATGCTTGCCTTCCCCAACCTTGAAGATAGATTACTGAAAGGAGATAGGAAGGAGTCCCTTTCTTTTTCCCTCTGCCTTATGACACCACCTAGATGTACGCTCCAGACATCTACAGCAGCAGCCTTACACCACTTGCTTAGGGAAGCAACCTTGCAACCCCAGACTTCTGTGCCCTAGAAAAGATGCTGTTACAACGTGCAGCTGGCTGCTATCTCCACACATGTGCAGATGTCCTGGGTATCTTTGGCACCCACATGATACACTGGAGGCATCATTGACCTATATACAACAGCCTTTAAAAAAAAAAGAAACCCTACAGTGCATAGAAAATAGGCAGAGACAAATCAGATAAGGACTAGGAAATATGGCTAGAATTTTAAAGCAGCAAGTAAGGGTTTTGGTCTACGATCTCTGCTGCTGTTATTTAGAGCTACACAGATAGAGTCCCATGTGTCACTTTAAACAGACAGATTCAAATCACAGAGCGCAAGTTGCAGTGACCAACCCTGGGAGCTCTAAGGGTGGCATCGATAACTTGCCAGTAGCCCAAGGGCTGCACCTAATTTGCACTGAAATGAGCACAATATTTAACATAAAATACTCAGACAAACCTGCTGTTTGACTAATATACAACTTTTTTGAGAAATGAATGGAAATTGCTTGTCACTTGGGTTCATCGGTATTAATATCCTGTAGGTGACCAGCTTTCTTCCATGGCATCTGCCCAGTTTGTGCATACACATTTTTGCAGACAAGGACTCTATGCCGGCTGCAAATTTAGCGCCCCAAATCCTATGGTGCTTCCCGATTGTCTAATGCTACAGCCATGGCATGTGTTACCTTCACCTTGATGCTGTATCATGTATCACACGGCAGAACTATTCCAAGGAGAAATCCTGCCCCTTGAGCACCAAACATCTCAATGTTTGAGGCCAGGAGGTGGCTTGACTCCCTGCAGCCAGCCCGCTGAGCTTGTGAAATTTCTTAGACAACACTGATCCTAAACTGTGCAGGTTGTAGAGGATCCAGATTCTAAAAAAAAACCCCAAAACCTTGATGCAACTGTATCAACACATGCACATATGCGTAAATCTGTACATGTGCATGCCAGAGCATGCACGTGTCTTGTGTGGTTTGAGGGGCTCGGACCTCCTAGGTAAAATGAAAGCCAGACACACCGACTGTATCCTTTGAAACGTGTTGTTCACGTGCTCTTCATATTTTTTCAGTCACGAGAGCGTTCTGCTTCATGCTCAATTCACTTGGCACCATATGTTGCCGACAGAGAGAGGAAGGACCTGCAAAGAATTCCAAGGGCTGACCTGGTTTCCTCTGTGTCCTGATGCTATGAAACCCAACCCAGGCACAGGACCAGCTTATTTTGTATGAAAGAAGAGATTCTCTCACTGTTCAAAAGTCTGGATGTGCATGTGTGTGTGCACATGTCAGTGTCCCTGTGAAACAGCTGGATGTATAAGCACAACAGCTGGAAGCATTCTTCCCAAGTCTGATTCTTTATTAGACAGATCGCTACAGAGCCACAAGCTCAGCTCATCAGCCTCTGTGAAGTTCAGGGCCAAGGGGACAAAGCAGTACATCACAGCAGTTTTCCATTCTGTCAATTTTTCTAGCAAGTCTCTTCATTTTTTCACGCTCAGCTCCTCCGCTCCGATAAGTAGACGGCAATGCTGTGTTGACAGAGAACACAGCAGGGTTGCTTTAAGAGCTTTGAGTGACTCCTGATCGCCCTCAACTCCTTTACTACCACACACGCTAAGAACAGACCAGAGGTACCAAGACGGAGGGGGCATAGCTTGCATCTACACTATTAAGGAGCAATGGAGCTAGGTTAGCTTTGCAGCAAACTGGAGGAGCCTGGGGGGCTTCCCTTAATTGAGTCCCAGCTGCAATGGCCTGTCCATGGCTTTTGGGGAGTGCATAAGGTCTCCAGCACCCCAGTGCCTCTAGGCTTTCCCAGCTGGTGTTAAGTCTATTGCATGGCTTCGAGGTTCACACTTGGAAGGACCAGGATATGCATTGGATTAAGAGCATAAGCAAAAAACTCCTCATCTATACTTAGGATACATTTCAGACCAGTCGACTATAGCCTACACAAGAGAATCACAAAGGAGGCCAAAAGAGTTGTTTCCGTCCTGCTCTCTCTAATCAACAGATTTCTGCCATTTTAATCACTAGTGAAATGAATCTCAGCACAGGCTTTCTTTTCAGACATCTAAGTGTTTTCAGTTCCAAGCTCTTTCCGCTCTGCTTTAATAGAGAGAGGTTTCTGGATAAGCAGAAGTTACTGTGCTATGGCTTTGGGGTTTAAGGCTATGACTTAAACCCCAAAGCACCTCAGGGGAAGACAAGAAACAATGGGCACAAACTGATTGAAGCTTGCTTCAGATTGGACATAAGGAAAAACTTTACAAGTTGAGAGCTGAGGGTCTGGAACAGGGTTTCCCCCAGAGGTGGTACAGTTACCCACCCTGACGACCTCCAAAAAGCATCTTGACGCCCACCTTGGTAGGGTCCTCTGACCCCAGCGGTCTCTCCTGCCCAAGTGCAGGGGGGCTGAGCCCAATAATCTTGTAAAGTCCCTTCCAGCTCCTAACATCTATGAATCTATGACTTCAAGGAGCCCGTAACTTCATATTTCTCAGCAGCATCTAGTAAATACTTCATTCATGGAGAAAATACATCTCCTTGCATTTTTTTTAGCATTTATGTAGTTGCAAGTGTACCTGAGGGCCTAAGACCTGAGCTGTATATGGACATAAGGCCCGTAAACATACAAAGGTGACAAGAAAAGCAGTGACGCAATATGGAAATTAGCAGCTTTGCTGGAGCGGAGCCTTGGATTTAGGGAATTTGAAGGACAAGAGCATGAAGCACTGGATCAAGAAGGAGCTTCTAGGGGAAAAGTGCTGCCTGTGAGAGGGGCATAAGCCAGCATTTGCTACCTGCTGTTGACAAGCTCCTTGCATCTAGTACTGTGCCAATCCAGTGCCTGGGTGGTGTCACTAAGGAACACTGTGACTTAGGAGAGCTGGGGACAATGTCATTTTGCTGCCCAGAAGTATTATCAGGATGCCATGTTTCAGTAACTCTATTACCCCCCCCCCAGCATTAGGAAGGTCCTAACTGGGCACGTCTACCCGTGCTATTAATGCTATAAAGGCTTGCTGCGCAGTAAAATACCGTGCAGTAAGCCTTCCCTTGGAGCCTGTCTACATATGCTGCTCCTACCCAGCTCTGGCTCCCTGCAGCAGCCAAGGGAGGGCTAGGCTCCCACGGGGTCCTAGCTTGGGGGCTGGCAGGGAGCACAGAGCTGATCCTCATGCACACGGGGCCAGGAGAACTGTGCCAGCTGCAGCAGCAGCTGCCTCCTTGCCCCCTACACATCGGGAGGGGTCCTGATGTGCAGGGGGTGGGAGACAGCTGCTGCTGCAGAGCTCTTTGGCCCCCTGCACATGGGGACAAGCCCCATGCCCAGCAGGGCTTCCCTGTGCAGTTGGGGGTTGGCCCACTTCGGGGGCAGCTCCCAGCCAGCTCTGGGCTGGGCAGAGATTTCCTCAAGCAGCCCAGGGCTGGCCGGGAGCTGTCCTGCATGTGTAGATGGTGATGCTTTACTGCACAGTAGATTAGTCTACTGCACAATAAAGCGTCCCTTGTAGACACACGTACTGTGAGACAATGTAATACCCCAAGTGGGAATTAATCTACTCCTTCTGCAGGCTGCATTAAAGACAAAGCGTGCATAGCACTTTCTCTCCCTGATGACTCATTCTCTGAGCTTCCCTGGAAGTGGCTGGTCAAGCGAAGATGAAAAACAATCCTCTGTGCATCCAGCTCTTACCATCCACTGCCGTGGCTCCCTTGCTTTACCTGTGGCAGGTTAGAGTATTATGTCTTGTGTTGTGTCAGGGTTGATGGCATTATTACAGAGAGTTTAGAGTCTGGATTTGTATAGGATGGTTTGGATAGGGATGATCCTGCGCCAGGCAGGGGGCTGGACTAGATGACCTCTGGAGGTCCCTTCCAGCCCGACTTCTCTACGATTTTACAATCCCCCTGACAGATCGTGTGAACGAATCCCATTTTCGCAAAGCATCAGAGGAGAAACAAACCTGTTGCTTCCTTTTGCAGAGACAGTTGAGAGCATCTTTCTCTGCCTAAATGAATCAATGAATTTACAAGTTCACTGGGTTTGTGGCAGGAGAAACTTCAACCCCCCTGCGGCTGGAGCTCCAAAGCAGAACCGCACATGTTCCAATCTGATCTCATAACAGAAAACAGCGCACTTTGCCCAGACAAACGATGTTACTAAACTACTTTGAAAAAGCTGGTGGCAGCGGAGAAACATCCCATTAGGGGCCTGCAATCCTTAGCCAAATTAAATTAGCTTAATAGAATATTTGCGCTCTGCACAGAGAGGGCTCCAAATGACACTCAATAACAACTGTAGCGTCCACCACTCAGGATGCCTCTCCCCAGGTAAATCAATGCGGAGACACCTAACTGGCACTCATTACTGCGTTCGGGGAGGAAATCCGATTAATACAAATTCATAGCGTAAGGCTCTATTGCAGTGCATTAGATGATATACATTTCCGTGGTGGTTGGAGAGCTAAAGGCGTCAAGGTTTCTGTCTACTCAATCCTTCCTAACACATTAACATTTCATTCAAATTCAGCCCTCCTGCTTTTGAAAGAAAGGGACTATTTACATACGGAAATGAAAGAGGCGTTAATTAACACATCTACTTTTATTTGCATAATCGGTGCTAAAAATATTTTTATAGGTTAATTAGACTTTATGCAAATTGGATTAAGAAGATTTAATTTGAGTTTTGATAACCTGACTATTATATTTCCACAGCTGCAAATACATTTAGCATTACATGCTGATTCTAAAACCCTGGTTTCCCTTTCAAACATTTTTAATACCATTTCTGGCAGGCTTATACGATTTATTTCTTTTCCCTTCTTCCCGTCGGCATAAACTCTCCCTTGCAAAACCCACTAACAGCAATGATATCAAACATAGTTGGATTGAGTTAGTAAACCACTCGTGGCAACAGATGTTTCTGCACTTTATGGAAGTTGAACATTTATGAGGCATCCTTGTTGTCCAGGTACTGAAGGGACGGGTTGCTACCACTTGCTCCGACTCTCCTGTGTTTGGAGAACTAGTGCCCAAGTCTGAAGGCCGCTGGCCAACCACAAACCAACCCAGTGCTGGCTGAAGATATTATGACCTCCTTCAACAAGCCTCGCTACGAATTGAGCTAATACTGAACAGTAAATCCAAGCAAACCAACTTCCTGAACAAATCCTAACAACAGCAGTGACGTGTGCAAGAGAAATTCCTTTCTAGGATCCGAAAGTAGTTATTCGTAGACCGTTATCCACCCCAACGTAAGTGGATGTCCTCATTCCCAACCTAAGTTGCCTTGCCTCCAATTATGAAGGAGAAAAGGTAGGCAGATACCTCCTTGTGGTGCTTTCCGAGGTGACCCAGACAACTGCAAAGGACACGGGGGGAAATTTTGGGAGAAAATAATTCTTCACTCACAAAAAAAAGGGGACTTTTCTCATTTATGCCGAATACCGTAAAAAACAAACACTTTGCATGATGACCCTGAACTAATGCTGAAGAGTTAGTGAAGCTCATCACAGAAGAGTTGATTGGTGACTTGAGAGAGTGACCATGGATGATGAGAGAGCTTTTGAGAAACAAGGTCGGAGCTATCAAGCCAGACAAATCTCTGAGCAGTAAAAACCTTTAAAGAGTAAGACATTCATATTCATGGTAAAAAGGGGAGGGGGCCTCCCTTAGGTCTAGTCTATTCATTTTGAAGCTTACACTGACGAGTTTTATTATCTGAAAAGTGAGATGCCCAATTGTAGATCAGCAGATGGTACGATAGTTAACGTAAGTATCTCCAGATTTTCAGGCTGCAGATTTAATAGCTCTACTAAGTAGTGGTTAATATGAGTCCTAAGTCTTTCAAGCAGTGAATGGTATCATGGATATAAATGAATTTAATGTGCTGCGGATATGAGCTCGCTTACCTGTTCCTTGAACTTGGTGCTATCTTCTGACAAATAACTGTCGTGGTTGAATGTTTTCCGCCATTCCCCACCTCCTGCTTCACATCCCATTGCCGTGGATCACTTGTCTTTGCGCTGAGAATATTTACTCCCTTCTTCACCTTAGCCCTGTTGGAAGCAGTGATTGTAAAATATTTAGGAGAGGCCAAGGTAGCTGAGGCACTATAAATTCAATATATCAGCATTAAGCAAAGCATCAAGGTTATTTTATGTTGCTGCCATCTGAAGGCAGTAAAGAGAGCAGGAACATTATTTTCAGTGAAAATCGGAGCTTTGTCTAACTGTGGCAACTTTTCGCGTCGGAGAACGGAGAAATGAACTATGCGCGTTTCTGCATTGGGAGGTGCTCTCGGGAGGGGAAGAATTAGGGACAGGGCAGCTAGGATGCAGATTGCACATGGCAGAGAGTTCGACTCTTTGGGGGAAATTTGCTCCGGTGAAGAACACCCATTAATCCCCGCATCGGAGCCTAGTGTGGGCTCACTCCACCGAACTGAATTTCAGGAGTAACTCTTCAAATAACCCACTCCCTTCTCTAGGACATTCTTGTAACCCTGGTGCACTAATCCTGGTTGGTTTTCTTGCTCCCTTTCTACCTTTCACTCTCTCCATAACATATTACCAAGGACATTCTTCACTCTATTGATTAGAGCAGAGGTCTGTAAGTCAGTTGATGTTCCTACGGGGTCATTTGCGTTTCTGCTATGAATCTGTTGTGTGACCATGGGCAAGTTAATGTCATCCTATGCCTCTAATTACATCAGCATTGGTGGCTGCTAGCTTTCATTAACACTGTTTATAAACAAATCCTCCAACAAAGATACTAGTTAAGTGCCAAACACATGTAACTGTGATTTCCATGATGTTCAGCTCTACATCAGTTTTCACAGACCATGGAGAATGGTGTGACTTGTCCATCTTTGTAGGCATGCAAACCATTCCCATCTCCAGTGCATCTACGAGGTCCCAAAACACCTCTAGGGACAGATTCTTCCAGGCCTGTGAGATCCCACATGTGTGTGGGAACAGGGATCCAATTACAACTCCCACCATCAGTTAAAGTAGCCGAAGTGCTGCTGTAATTCATCAGGACTCGTAGTAGAGATGATATCTTTTATTAGACCAACACGATTTTTGCAAAAAAAATTCTTTAATTTTTAATTTTAATCAATGCTGTAATTCATGACACGGGTGTATGGTTCCTAAGCCAACTACCCTAGTGGAGCATTGGCCTAGCCAGAGTACAGAGTAGGGCCTAGGGAATGTCAGAAAATTGGTCTCTAAATGCCAGATTTAAAAAAATATTTTGGAATCTAAAGATGCAAAGAGAAGCCTAACAGGATGTCTAAAGCTACCTGAGTGCCTTACAGATTTCACGGTGGGGAGTAGGCCTTTAGGCTCTTCTGAAAACCCTACTTGGTGCCAGTCTGTGTCTCTAGTAGCTTTAATAATCTGATCCTGAGTTTAAGAGAGCTTTTTCTCTTCCCCAGAGACATCTTTACACCATGATTTCAAGCAAAATATATGCAGTTTAAGGTAATAAATACGAAACCAACCCCTTCCCTCATTATGAAAGCATAGAGCCAAACCGTCCTACCCAAGAACTCAGTGGGTCAGAGTCTGGATCTCGTCTAATTCCACGGCCTTCAACTACGTTACTTGAAGACGGCACTAAAGCTCTTAAAGAGAGACTGTGATCCACTAGAGGGTCCATTAAGGTGTGCAAAGTCCATTAGTTCTTCCCAACTGCACATAGTTTGAATTAATGTACAGTGTAAATACATTTCCATTAGCACAAAAACTCTACTGCATATCTCAGAATTAGCAGAAAGCTACCAGCTGACTGCTAACATTTCAAGAAATATACTCGGACTCTACTGGGCATATCTACAACGCCTTCACCCACCTCCCCTCCCTCCTAAAATTCATCATGAATAAAACTGCTAGCCTAGCATGGGCATTTGATAATGCTTTTAGAAAACCAAATCTGAAGAACAGTCATTGCTGACATGCCATAATCTTACCGAAAAGAGGAAGGGAAAAGCTTTTCAACCTATTTTCTGTGTCTGTTGCTTGAAAATGGTTTTGAAATGGCACAACGTCAGTAGGAATCACAAATCTAGATTTTGTTCAGGATTACACTGTCCTCAGGAGCTGCAAATTAGTCTTGCTGCCATGTAGCTCATAATACTCAATAGCTGGGCTCTTGTTTATTAGGGCAGATGCTTTATCTGGCCAAGGTTAGTAGAACAATCCACTACTAGAGAACAAAGGACTGTGGTTACAATACCACTTTGCTAATTAACTACAATATTGGGCATTAAGTTGAGTGGTTTTTACATATACTATTACATAAGCCCGTTCAGGGATAAAAGTAGGTTAGGTTTAGTAAGGGAAATCAATGTTGTCATGGTACTTAGCACTGGAATTAGAGTATGGATATCCAGGAGACTGAGCTCCTAAATAAATATGCAGAAGTGTAATCTGCAGCTCCCTCTAAAAAGGGCACTGAATTTTATATAACAAAGTCAATGGATGAATCAGAATTCGGTCAGATTATACCAAGTCCCGTGCATTTTTAACATACGTCTCTATGCACATGCTACAACTGTTTTCACTTAAACGTTAATTTACTTACAATGTTAGAGTGCTAGCAAAGTAAAGTCTATTTATTTCGTTTCCAAAGATTGGTTGACCTTGTTGCATGACTGTAATTAAATATTCATTTAAAAAAAAAAATCAATAGTACTAGCTTGGTATATAAAAAAATTGTAAATTATAGCTCCTCAATAAACTTTTTAGATCAAAGACCCAAAGGCCAAATTGCTTGATGGTGTCCTATATTTACCTACCCGACCTATGCAGTATATATACATATACTATTTTTCTCAACACAGGCGGGTGCGGTGACAGTAAATGGAGATGACAAGCAGCTGGAATACTCCAGGCTTCCTCAGAGCATAGTTCCCCACTCCAATTGAACAATTCTCCTCTCTGCTCTACCTGTTTAATCACACAGAATCACTTGGCTGGCCACATTTTTATTTTTAAATGCCCAGCGCCCTTCTCTAAAAGACAGCATGCCAACTCACAGACTTGTCACTTGTCCAGGTGGAAAAGTTTGACCCGTTGTATCACAACATGCATTTCACATGTTTCTCTAACAGCTGAAGGGAATGTGAATCAGTAGCGGCGCCTCTCGAGTTACTTGAACCTCAGGGTTAAACCCGAACAGACCAAACCAAGTCCCGTATTTGCCGTCCACCACCGCAGCGAGTAATCCCTTTTGCATCGATCAACACGGCTATTGTCTGGAGCATCAGAAGTAGTTACGTTTAGGTCTTTTGTTGTCCTCACACCCCAAATCTTGTATCTAGCTATAAAAAATGAAAGCATTTCTAAAATATCAATTAACATAGCTTCATTGTGTTTGTTTGGACTTTTCTCCAAAGTAGGACCAGACATCCTCCTCACTTACCTTGTCCTAGCCACGATGTATGAATGCTACCATGCTTCCCCAGTCATTTTGGCTACCTGCTCTTCATGGTAGCAATAGCCAACGCAATAACCTGGCAGTAAGTATCAAAGCCATGCTCACATCCATTCAAATCCAGAATCTCAAGCCTGGTTCTCAGCCCTGCCCTTTAACTCTGAACGTGAATATAAACCCTAGTAGAGGAAACCACATCAAAACACAAGTTTAACTTCCTGAATAGACCCAAGGATTTGCAGAGCTGTGCATATGTTGAAAGCATATGGCTTCCTGGATCAGGGCCATCATTTTTGATCCTTTGGCAGAAATAAACCATATAGCAGAGAGATGAAAGTCGCCTTCGTTTTAAAGCTGAACAGAATAGCGGTGAGGTCAGCTTCAGCTTCACACTGAATCCAGGATCCTATAAGGGTGATGCTTTGAAGTCTTTTCAGTATGTGGCAGACAGGATGATGAGTGAGAGAAGCTTGACTGTCTTGCCTGAACCACTATGGTTATTAATTCCTAGCACAAAAAAACTTCTATCGCAGTTTTGTCTCTCAGTAATTGGGCAACTTGTCCCTCTTTCTACAACAGAGAATTAAAACATTTTGTTGGCACGAAGGAAAGAAAAAGCATCTTCATTTAACCGACGAAAGGCCCTGACTGCTCACTTTGGACTCGCTGATGAAATTCTTGCCAAGACAGGCTAAAGAAGATTTATCATTATTTAGAAAAATCCCACAATAATTAATCACTTTTGTAAAAAAAATCACGATTTCCAATCAATATTCTACTTGCAAATTGTAGTTCTTAATTTCACCGTCAATTTTCATCTAGGTCCTCAGCCTCTCGATATCCTAAAGTGTAGGATTTAGAGAGAAATAACTTATTTAATGTGTTCAGCCTAACCCTGGACAGAAATCCGGTCATTGCCATTGCACATCCTTGTCCCTTCTGCTGTCACAGTACAAGAAACTGCATTGTTCATCAGTGACTATATGTAGTGACCACCTGATAAATGCAATACAGATGAATGGTATCCAGGTTGTAGCTGTACTGGTCTAGAGGCAAAACCATCTTTTCTTCTATGCCTGAAGAAGGGTCCTTGTGCCTGAAAGCTTGCAAATAAAGACTTTTTTTTTTGGTTGCAAAAATCTAGTTGGTCTAATAAAAGATATCATCTCTACCATGAGTTCTGATTCTTTTTACAGATGAAAGGCAATTAAACCAGCAACAGCCACAGCTGACGATGTGATTAATAACTCCCGGAGTCTTTGATGCTTGCTCCCATTACAATTTTTCCATTTAAATTAAAATCTTGGGTAAGTTTTTATGGTCAGGAAAGGCTAATACCACCTGCCAGACTAAGATGTACAGAGGGCAAGCTTTGAGTTCATCACAGATTTCTTCACATGCTACAGTTTCGCCAAGCTCAAGTAATCTTTGCAGCAAATGCTGCCACTGGTCCTGTGTTGTCTAGCGTTTTTGGAGTACCAACAAGAGACCTAGCAACTCAGGGCATGTCTATACTGCAGTGTGGCACCTGTCCCACAGCTGTCTTTAAGGCTAGGCACAGACATTACACATAAACCAGTTTAAGTGATCAGAAACTGGTTTCAACCTGTAACAGAACAGATGGCCAGTGCACGTAAACCAGTTTAAAAATGGCTGAAACCAGTTTGAGATAAACCTGGTTGAATGTGGTATCAGCCTTAACAGATTTGGGGCAAACCGGTTTATGCAATGTCTGTCCCAGACTTAAAAGTGCTAGCTCAGGGACTTCAAGCAGTGCAACTGGTGTAACGTGGAGCTCAGTGTGGGTTGAGCATTTACCCATTTGCCCAGGTGAGTTTTGCTGCCATGACTACACCATTAGCCATCCCTAAGCTATTTAGGCAAAAGCCGCAGTCACAGCAATGATTATAAGGTAGACGCATCTTAAGGTTTCAGGTCTCCACACATATGAGACAACCACCAGAGACTCAAAAGTCAACTTGAGACAAGTAAATGCATCCCCTCCGCAGGTTATATGAAGTCTCACGAAAGTTGTGCAGCCACCGAGGCCTTTTTCCAGCCCTCTGTTCCCTGTCAGTGTATTTTCTTTGCAGAAGGGTATACTTACTTCATCGTCAGCGTGCCAGATAAGTGCCATCCTTTCACCTGCTTGCTATTCTTCGATCTGTATGTCGCCCATTCCTAGATTAGCAACCACTGTTTCATGCAGAACAACCCAGGTCTCCTACTCAGGTCTATTCTTAAACTTGCTGCACGGCTCAGGAGGAAGCTTACACATGCACATGCTTAAATATACGTATGCTTTAAATCTGATGCCTCAACTTAACAAACACTGACCCCTTTTGGTCGCTCTTCTTCAGTGCCTCAAATCTTTCTTGCCTGTAATGCTTGCTCACCCTCCCTGAGCTTCACATTCAGTAAGGCTCCACTAATCTCCCCGGACTTTCAAAGAGCACCTGACCATACCGATTTCCAAAGGTCACATTGTAAGGAAACGTTTTTATCGTCTCAGGGTCTTTCCCCCCCCTTACCCACACAACCTCTGCTGCTAGCTGTGGCTTGACGGCGAGTCTCGAACCTTCTCAAGTTCTGCCAGAAGGATTTCCACCTCTCTCTCTGCCGTGATTTACGTGCTCCACTTCTCTTCTTTGTTCCCACAGTAAATCAGGAGATTAAAGCCAGCTGGAGGAACCCGTAAACCCGAGGCAGGAGACGAACTGCAGTAATTAATAAGATTTGTTTTATGAAGTCAGTCTTTTCCTTTCACCTTCCTCGACGAAACGAGTCCGTAGGCCTCATGACGGCCCCAAACGGGGAGGGCAGACATCCATTTTACAGAACCATAACCATTACAAGTGTCAATTCTAGTTTCAGCGGAGGATCCAAAGGCGAAGAGGGACACGGAGCATGACCTAGTTGGTATCTTATGCTCTCTAACATGCCTATTTAGTATGGGCAGTACCTGGAAAGAGCAAGGATCACTGTGTGGACACAGGAAATCTGAGCTAAATTCTTACTGTAGCCTCTGGCTTCTTGCATAATCGCAGGTATGTCTCCCAGCTACTCCTTGCTTTTGTTCTACCTGAATAAATGGGCATAACGATGCCTTTGCTCATCTTGTCTGTTTAAACTGCAAATTCTTTGGGGCAGGGGCTCTCTTTAACTTTACCGGGCCATATTCTAGATGTGACTTTCCTGCTATTTCAGGTTGGGCATCTGTTACAATGGTAAATAGGAAGCATTGCCCCCAGATGTGTTTTGGGATGATTTCTAGAACGGGAGCAACTGTTAAGCTAGTAATTCTTATAAAGGGTGGCTCTTGCCCTCCACCTCTCCTGCTCTGTCCACGAAGTGAGTTTTTTGCATGGGGTTGTCAGGTATGGGCCTTGGGAAATGGTCTTCAGACCGTGTTATGATCGCTTTCTCTATAAACTCCCTAATTCTGGGTACTCGGCAAGGACAGAACACAGCAAATGTGAAAAATTACAAGTATCAAACGCTTCATTTTGGCATGTCAAAATATTTGGTTCAAGTTCAGTAGTAGTTCTAGTAGTAATAGCATCAGCAGTTTTGCAAAGGTGCCTAGGATGTCCTTCTGCTAGGTGCTGTACAAATACAGAGGGCAAAGCACATTCATTTGCCCCAAAGAGCTTGCTATCCAAGCAGAAAACGCAAGACAACAAGGAGAGGAACAAGGAAATCATGAGCCGATCCTGGTCAGCGTGACGGCAGTTCATGCTAAATTCCTTCCCTCCATGTGATCTACTGCAGGAGCCGGATTTGTACTGGAACGCCTTTGACACAAGCAAACTGAAACAACTGAAACATTTCGCTGCAGATAAAGTCTTTGAAAAAAAAAATTCTTTTTTTTTTTAAATTTGTCGGTCAATCTTGAAACAACAACAACAACCAAGTCATTTTATACAGAAAAGTCAAAACATTTCATGTAGAGAATGTCAAAACAAAATGCTTGGCGTTTCCCAAGCAAAACATTTTGAAATAAAAATATGCTGTTTGAATAATGTTGCAACATTTGTTTTTATATATTCTCCCATATTTCCCCACTGAACGTATTCACTACATTACACCTACCACTCAATCCCTCTGCAACTGCATTGTTTTTTCAAAACTATTAACTCTTGAAAAATGTTTGTCCAGATCTAGGGAAAAGTGCTAAGCCTGGGAACTCACTTCTCCCAGCTTACCCTGCGTCGCCGGCCAGCGTTGGAGCAGTGATTCCCAACCAGGGTGCCGCAGCAACCTGAGCTACCAGGAGATCCTTTTGAAGGTGCCAGGCAACATTAGCACTGCTAGGTGTGCAAACACCTATGCATAATTCACACGACAAACACAGAGCTTTCAAATGGAAATTTATGATGTCAAAAACTTTCAGGCCTATTGTGGCTGGAGCTGTTTGTAACAGAAAAATTGCTCCACTATTTTTCTGTAGCCAAAAAAAGGAGTGCACACTAAGATCTGGCATTTTCTAATGGGGCCCTTGAGGCAAAAAAGGTTGAGGACCACAAGACTTAGGGCACCCTCTACCCTCCCCTTATCCAAGCTGTTGAGAAGAATGTAGTGAATAGGTTTCCCTCGCTTTATGCGGGTTCTGTATGTGCGAATTCGCTCTTTTGCAATGACCCTTTTTATACCAAAAATTTGTTGTATGTGAGCTAAATTCACTCTTATGCAATCGGTACGGTGGCAGCCCGCAGTGAGCTGCTTTGTGCGGTGCATTGTGGGAGTGACGTGCACCCAAATATAGTCTC
Source organism: Alligator sinensis (assembly GCF_000455745.1). Lineage (NCBI taxonomy): Eukaryota > Metazoa > Chordata > Crocodylia > Alligatoridae > Alligator > Alligator sinensis. The sequence continues at coordinate 4,124,709 of NW_005841873.1, forward strand.
CGGTGTGGATCTGTGCTCTTCACTCGTTGTCTGCAACACGTGTTTCTGTAGTTACCGTCCCCATTATGGCTTCTAAGCATCCTGCTAGCTTATCCCCTACCCCTCTCTGCTGCTGGTAGGTACCAAAATGTTCTTGTAAAGGTGGCAGAAATGGGTCTGGGGGTCAGTACAGTCGAGGTCTTGGAACGTATCCCTATTTCTTACATTGTAATGTGTGTTGCCTTTATGCGAATTCGAGTTACGCGCCGTTTTCCAGGAACGCATGTACAGCATAAAGTAAGGGAAACCTGTACAGTCACTATGTTCATAGGGCATCCTTCTGTATTGTTTTATGAGACTTGTAAAGAAGCCCAAGAGATCTGGAAACCCAGTTCTTTTTCACTCCAGTGGGAATCGGTGCTTCACTTCCCTTAAAACATCTGCTGCAAGGCAAGGAACAAGGTCTGCTAGCTGTCTCTTCTGACCGTTTATTGTTTTAAGTAAAGAAACCAATCTGATTCTAGTTTAGTCCCTTTAAATGATTAACTCTTGGTTGCCGGGTTTTTGGTTGGAGTTGTGTTAGTCTAAGGACATAGGCAGGCAAGCTTCTTTGGCTAGACGTGATACCTTTTACTAGACCAACTGAGGAGTTGGAAAAAAGTTCTTTGCAAGCTTTTGGGTGCAAGCATCCTTCTGCAGGCATAGGGAGTCTGCCGTTATGAGATCTCCTTGGAGCAGAGGCTCCTTATGCCTGAACAAGGGTGCTTGTGCCCGAAAGCTTGCAAAGAACTGTTTTCCTAAGTACTCAGTTGGTCTAATAAAAGATATCACATCTCCCCAAATACGCTTGCCCACCTAACTCTAGGTTAGCGCTCACAATCCCCACAAACTCTGAGTCAACCACTGATTTGTTTTAAATGAAAGAAAAAGAGACGGTTTCAGTTCAACTTGGCTACCGATATTTGAGTCACGGAGCTCGGTGCATAAGCTTCTAAAATATCTCAGAGGAAAACTGCTTTCCACAGCATTGAAAGTTAATACCTTTTCCCTGGTATTATTTAAAGGATTATAAGAAAGAGGGGGGTGGGGGGAACCCTATATATGCAGGAGTGATCTACACTATGTTGAGACTCTCGGGTTGTCTTTCTGGCTGAGAGGAAACTAAATCTGAATTTACAACCTGTTAACACTCTGCCTCTAGCAAAGATAAACAGAGCAGCCTCTGGAAGCGGTCGCAGGCCTGCTTCTGTGTTTAACTTGGATCAGCCCGGCAGTCGGGATCCGAGGAGAAACAACAGCAGTGTGGCACGAGTGCCGTTGAGAGGTGCTGAGTCGGTCTGGCTCAGATCTGACCCTGCCTCCCGGAAAGGACAAGGACATTTCATACTAGGAGAGTTCACAGCAAGTCTCAAAAAGCAAAGTAGTTCCTGCTGCAAAAACCCTACTTGACCCCTGCCCATGATGACTGGATTGATGGGGTCGTTTGGGTCAAGCTAAGAACAACCGGATGGTGTCCGGCTCAAATGATCAGAGCAATGCCAAGTTGGAAAGAAGCAAAAGAGACCCGGCTCAGTTCTCTACGCAGGCACCAAATATTCTCAGCTTCACATAACCCCTACTCGCTTCTGACTCCCTAACCCCTGTCCTACAAAACCGAGATTTTTTTTTTTTTGCCAGGTCTTACCATTTTATCACAAGTGTTAGGGTAACTTGTATTTTGCCGAAAGCCCTGCTTCCAGAACCATGAGAATACCTGAGAATCTCAGGATTTATCCTAAAAAACCCCAAAAGTTTCTATCCCCCCTGGGTTACAGAGGAAAAAATGAAAGCATGGACCCAAGTGTTTCCCGTATAAAGATCCCAAGCTTAATATATTATTTTTTTTAACTCTCGCAGTGTTTCAGACAATAATGTTTTCACAAGTGTAGGGTCAGCAGTGCAGTACTAATGTCGTGATCAGACCCCTCTGTAACTCCTTCCAACTCTAGCACCGCGGTGTCCAATGCTTCCCATTGATCCCAGGCTCCCAGGAAGTCAACAGCAGTTCTGGATGCATAAGGAAGGCAGGTTCAAGACCTTAATGGGAGAAATATGATTTCTCGGTACCTACAAAATGTTCCCAGAAACATTCTGCAGCCATTTTATATGCAGTGACAATATCGAAGCACGGGCAAAATGTTCCTGGTAGCCTTGAATTCAAAGTCCTGGGAGAAAACAAACAATATTCACATGCCACAAACTTCGGATACAAGGAACTTGAAAAAAGCTGATGTATAATCACTCCTAGTAAAGGCCCCTGCATGGCCCTCGCTGCAGGACTGGTGCGTTGTGGGTGAGTAACCACGCAGTCCTGTGAGCTACTATTATTTGCATGAGTAAACCCCGCAGAAAGGGGCCTTCACACAGCTGGACATGGTGCCTTCTTCTCTGCTTTATCAGCAGAGGAAATTGAGGCAGCCGTCCAACACACAAACACGCCTGCTACAACGTGCAAATAGGAAACACAGCGTGCAGAAATCCAGGGAAGGGATTTAGCCACACATGCTAAAAATGACCTCTCCGGCTCCACAGCCCTGTATTGCAGGATTACAGCCATCTTTGTGATAAATGCATCTAGATTACACTCACCACGGCGTGCACTTTCCATTATTATGGCAAAATCTCTGAGCTGAGTATTCATGGCATTGCCCCAGCTGGCACTGCAAGGGCAGTGCTGAGAAGAACGCGTACAGTTTTCAGTATTTATTAGGATTATTACTTAGAACCTATGTGACTTTTTGAAGTCATCTTCTTTCCCTGCAGTCCCTTGGTATCCATAATCCTATCCTCAGTCCCCCTCTGGCAATTGTTCTTGCTGCCCTTTGCCACCAGCCCTGCAGACTAGAAAGTTTCTTTTCCTCTCTGTTAACAAAGATCCTATGCTCGTGAGCTCAACTGCTAGGCAAACAAAGGACCAATGCACTGAAAATATAAGTAGGGAATGGGATGGCTATGGGTCACATTGGAAGGGTGGTGCATTACCATTCAACTGAGGGTTCATGGCATCCTTTACGGCCTGAAGTGCTGTGCAGAATTATCCAGGACAGTCTCCATACCATTGTGCTTTGAAGAGTCTTGTTTAACATGCTTTAAGAGTTGGGACCCTTGGGAGGTCATGCCTCAGCTGTCTCCCAGCTTCCAAAAGCTCTCACTGGTAGCGGGAGCACCTACCGGTGCAACTCTTAAGGAGGTGTAACATGTGCTCCCATTAGTGGACAGGTCAGTCCTGTTTCCTCCTCCTCCCTTTTAATGGTAGCTAGTAGCCAGGGAGAACCCTTTGACTCATGTGAGTGCAAGGACTACAGTCAATGAAGTGAGAAGAGTGCAGAGCAAAGCAAGTAACAGGAGAATCAACCCAACAGGTTCCCATTATTCCAGTTACAAAACAACACCAGTATTTGGTAAGACCTTTTGCCTCTCTCAATAATCCTTGCCTTTGCACACTGATCTCAGCATCTTCCATCTTAATCTGAATGCTCAAAGTATGTAGGAAATGCTCTGAAAGCAGTCTAGTGGGATGTGCTGGACAAAGCTGCTAGCTCTTATGATCCAATTGAATCTTAATCTGTTTAAGACTGCTGTATCGTTGGGACCATGCATGCAGTCAGTTTACCCCAAAATAGCACAAATCGTTTTGCCTTGAGGCTGCTGCAAGTAACACATGATTTTTTATGGCCTGCTCCAAACCCCATTGATGAAGTCAAGGAAAAGACTCTTACTGACCTCTGCGTTTTGGATCGGATTCATAAAGTACGTTCGTATAACTTGCCTTGGGGCCAAAGTATGGGCAGCTTAACCCTATGAACACTGCGGCCACAAAGGCAAAAGGAGCACATGAATACAATTAGGGACAGGGGTGTCTCAGTGGAGGTTAATGACTGGGGGAAACTCTCCAACCACGCTTAAGCAACTTGTTTCCATTTGCACAGGTTTTTTCCCCTGTACCTTAAATCCACATTTTGATTTCCTTAAGGGGTGAATCAGTGGAAAGATGACCACATCTTTTTCCAGTTATTGAGAAACCTGTGTTTTATATTAGAGATGCAAGAATACTTCTGAGTCCATGGGGTACAAATGGGCTGTGGGCCTACTATATACATGAGGCTTTTCCCCTCTCCTTCACTGCTTTCCCCTTGCATCTCCATTGGCAGTGCATTCATGTGCCACTATGTCTGCACTCCAGGGGACCTCCCCAGTCAAGCCCATTTTTTTTTCCATCAGGTTCTCTTTTTCCAGGCCTTAGATTCACAGATCTAAGTCAAACACAAACTCAGTTATCACTGAATTGGCATTGAACTTCACAGCTCACCCAACCCTTCCCTTCACTATTGGATTCTGAATCCAGTCTTAGCTCTCTGGTTTCTTATTTTCGTAAATTTGGCTTGCTGTTAGGCCACTGTGTCACGCAGAGGTTTTCATTCGTTTCATCCTTTGAAGGGAATGTATTGTTAAAATCAAAGCCGGGGCTTTCTTAAACTTGGATTTGAGCCCCACTTCTTGAAGGTCCCGGACAAGATCAACATGAGCAGTTATGAGATATAATGAAATAAAAATGTTCTCACAGCTCCTACACAATGCTGTAGTGAGGAGATACTCTTCTTCGCCCCGCATCTTGAGTCTACGAAGGCTGTTTCTCCCAAGCAGCCACTTCATCCCTCTCTAGGATACACTCTCCATTGTAAAACTAGAATGTCCTGGCCCGGGAGCCTAGCTAAGATCTTTGCTCATTAAATAAGTGGGGCCCAATTCTTCTGCTGCAGGATACTGGACCAACACTGATGTGAAGGAAACCATGCTTTATGAGTAGACAAACTAATGAGGGGACCAGCTGTTTTGATGATCACTCTTTTTAGGATCTCTAGGTTTTGGGGGTGAGGGATGAAAATGAGTGTAGACTACAAGTTGCCCACTTCCCCCTTCAAACCTGGAATCTGCCATGACCTGATTGAGCATGCATCCACATGTTGCTGAAAGATGTCCTGACCACAGCTTCCTTGAGAGACAGAATGGGACATATCACTGGTTCCTGCTAACTCCTAAATGCCATCTGGAAATTAAGACTTCAGATCCTGTTGTCACTCTTTCCTTGCGTCTGTTCCTTTCCTTCCCCATTTTCTTTTTACTTCTGCTCTATCATACTTTATTGCCTTCTGTTTAATGAGCGCCTGGCCAAGATTGTCTCTTTCCCAACACTGCTGCGGGCCCTTGACCAGTCTGGAAATTTAAAGCAGTGGTCCAAACAGCCTGGTACAAATTTGCCGTGTCTCAGAGCGACTGATAAGAGACACATGCTGCACCCATGCTTCTCTAACATGGCCCAGATAGAAGTTACAGAAGATGCTCTGTGTTGAAACATCTTCATCTGACCCCTCGTTCAGTGAGGGGTCAGATTTTCATCTGATTGGCCATCTTTGAAGCTGTCTGCAGCTGTGCACTTGTGTTTGGTCATGGCTATAAACTGCTTTCTGTGGTCAGATCAGGCAAAAATTGTCACTTCTGTCTGTGCCCATAGTGATACTGCAAGGAGGAGTCAGCACCAGAGAAAAAACCTGCATTTTTTTCTGTTTGCTCTCCCCGCTTGCATGCATTTGTCTCATTTTGTCTTGAAGGAAGCAGGAACACATTTTAACATCAGTCGCAACAATAGCTCCTGAACATCTCAGCTAACTCTCTGTCAAAAAGGATAATAACTCCCAACTTTAATACCACCCAACCACTGTCAAACAAGGTTTTGTACCCCGATAAAATCTCTCTCCAGTTCAAAGGAAAGGGAATGAAGGTACTGTTACAAGGCACGCCTTTCTTAAAACTTTACATTTCAAGTACATCATGTGCTTCTCCTTCTTTTCCGCGGAAAAGGTCAAAAAGATGTTAATGGGAGTGGTTGCCATGGGACTAAGCAGGCAACAGTCCCTCTATTTGAAGCCCTGAACCTTGTTCAACTGCTTCGTCTGTACAGTGACAGGGTCACGTTAAACCCTTTGACTCTCTGGTCCCGTTTATTCCATGAAAATTAACTCAGCCATTATCTGGATGGGATGTCAGACATGCTCTGGGGCAATGATCGCATTGTTCCCTACTTGTTGGCCCTCACAACAGTTCCTCTTTCAGGGACCTGTAATGCTGGAGCTTGCATCGACGCAGAATGGATGACTCCAGAGTCCGGCAGCCACAATAAACAAAGTGAAGTCCTGACAGGCCACCGAATTGTTCAACTCCTTTGATGTACTGCAAGAATCAGTGGAAAAGATCGTGTGGTGCATTTAAAGAGAACCAGCTGCCAGGGAAAAGCTAGGGGAAACGATTAGCTCCTGGGAGAAGATGCTCAACTAACGGCTGGTTGGCTCAGACATTAAGCTACTCAAACGGTTTTTAATGAATCAGTATATTTATAACATTCACTGAGCTTTCCCTTTTCTTCCCGCGGAATAAAAATGAGCACAAACCGCGCTCTCCTGCCATCTTCCAGGGAGCTATTTTTCCCCCCTCCATGACTCTCCCCAAAAGTCATTTCAATTCATCCGAATGCAGCTGGCTCCTAACTGCAGGGATGAAAATCATTTTGTTTCAGCTTGATGCAGCAGAAACGCACAAGACCCAAATAGCATGTGACAGAATATCAGCACACAGAGGCACCTTATTTAGGATTGCCCAGGCGACAGCAGCAACAAAAGGATTCGGGTTTCTACGAACACTGAAACAGCTCCTGTTGCAAGAGAGTCCCAAACGGGCACCTAATACAGACCCATGCACATGAACGCTCATGAAGATGCCCGCAGAGTTTCAAGGCTCTCAAATCCCCGTCGCAGAACCTCTCTGCATGTCCTCAGAGTTCACCAAACCTTTTATACAACCTTCATTTCTTTTCTCCTTTGGTCAGTCTTGACTTTCTTGCTTAGTTGACTTTGTCATCAACCTTCAAAGAGCCAAACTCCATGGGGGCAGCTACCCCAATGCTATATTGGTTTATTAAGGTTAACTTTAATGGAAGACATGGTTTATAACGTTTGTAAAAGAAACCATGTTGGCAGTCCTGAACACCGCATTGCCGATTCTCACAATTTTATCAGGAATCTTGTGGGATTTGCTGTTTTTCATAAAGCCCCAGCTCCCAGATACAAGTGGCTACGTGAGAATCTCAGTACTTGTAAATAGAAAAAAGAAGAAGTTGTCTGCTCCTTAGTTGCAGAGGAGGAAAGTCTGAAAAGAAGGAATGAGTGAGCATAAAAGATTTGGGAAATTCAGGCAAATAAAAAGAGCTCAAAAAATGTATTGTTGTTAAAAATGCTATGAATGCTGGAAGCCTGACTCATGATTTTTGAAAATTGGGGACTCACAGTCCTTCTGCAAATCCTTTGTTTATCCCAATATCTAGTAACGTCCGCACCAGGGCAGAGTAAATCCACAGCACCGTGCCAGTGGCTTCCCTACTATTTTGGAGAGTCTCCCTATAGAGCACATATGGGAAATTTGGTCCACCCAGCCATTCACGCTTCTGTAGGGATTGCCAACAAAGAGCATCCTTTGTGGTGGAGGTTTTGATGTTGGCTTCCATCCAGCGCGAATGTGAATGAGATTGCTCATTTTACATAAGCCACCCAGCAGCCATCAGATGGCAGCACTACTGGACTTGCACTCTCCGCAAGCCAGTCAATTTAAGGCTTGGCAAGCCTATGCCAGTCCCCTGAGCCATTCACTTCCTTATTTGAAGGGTCTTAGATAACAACACTGAGAGTTATGGAATACACAACAACCAAGGATACAGAGAACCGACAAGTACAAAGAGAGAAATATGAATAATATACAGAAGAGGCCATTATTCTATGTACTGCAGCATAGCATTTCTGCTCCTTACAAAAGAGGGAATTTATCTTTCTTTGATCAGAGGCGACGGAGCCAGAATGCTAATGAAATTTAAAAAAAAAAAATGAAGAGGGAAATAAGAAAGCTGCTTGCAATTTCACTCTGATTTTGTCAGCTGATCGTGAGATTACAAATTTATTCTCTGTTTAATTTAGCCACAAGAGGGATTAATCATTCAGTCTGCCTGCCCTTTTTTTTTACAGTTTTTCTTGCCTGTCTTTCAATAGAGTTCAACCTGTTGGTTGTCACCCTCTCCAGCCTGGCCCTATTTGGTATTTTTGGCAGTATGAGAGCGGGACTGGATTATCAGGTCCTGATTCTGCTCTTGGGGACAGAAGTTTTACCCAGCTGTAACCCCACTCAAGTCAACGGAGATGTTTCTGGCTGGCCATGGTGAGCGGTAGCCAAATTAAGTGTTTAGTTACCTTCTGAACTTTCCCAGTTTCTCTCTTTTTGCTCACATCGGCTTTTCTATTTCTCTGCCAGTCTAAGGTTGGGGGAACCTGATAATACAAAATTATATTGTAGGACAGACATAAGGCAGAGCCCTCAGACCCTGAACCACTAGGCCACTCTGCTTCAACGTCACCCCATATCCTCTGTGAACATAGAATAACAGTCCACGTTCTCTATTTAAATGGAAAGCTAAAATAGCCCCCAAGGTCTCAGACCCCTACATACAAGGTCTCCTGTTTCCTTCATTGAGAGGAAAAGCAGTTCTTAATTGCTGGCACAGAGAGCCACTTGGGTGAATAAACACTGATTGGATACTTTTGCATTATATAAAGAAATGCTGCCAGTATTAACTCCAAGTAATCAAACAGTTAATAAAGCCAGTTTCCATTTATTATCCAGAAAGTGTCCCAGACCTTGCAATAAATCAATACTTTACTGTGCTGTAATACTGAACTGTCCAAAGCTGTATTCTAGTCCACAGGATGCCATTGTTCATGATATTATTTTACTCTGCACACTGACAGGCTGATATCCCCTTTGTTTATTAAACTCAAAGCCCCCCACTCTCCCAAATACAGGTCTTGAATAATAATAAAGCCCAGGAAAAGAAGATGGAGCCAGAAACTGGGTTAAATGCATAATTATGGTTTCATATCTGAAAAGCTTTGGAAGAAGTTTGTCAATATTGACATTATAAATCCTGATGTCCATTGTTTTTGAGTTTTTTGATTGATACACAGCATAGGATCGTAATATTACCTAGTGATCAGAGCAGGGGATGAAGAGTCAGGGCTCCTGAATGCTATTTTCAGTTCCCTGCCCACAGTCACACAGCTAAGTCACTTAACCAGTCTGTGCCTCTGTATATTTATCTGACAAATGGAGATAATGCGTGTCTACCTCGTAGGCGAATTGTGTGTGAATTAATTGACATTTGAAAACACTGAGAGGTGCTCGGATGATATGTCCTGTGGAACAGTAGACTAATTCCACTTTATAAAAGTCCCACATATATAAGGTGTCTAAAAATAATACATTGAGCCAGATTTTCACTACATGCCTTCCATATTTATGCTGTGGTACTTAAGGATCATAGAACTGCCAATGCCGTCTTGCTTGGGGAGAGGTGGCTTGTCCCATTTGTCCCCTTCCTGGCTGCGACTTGGCTAATGACACAGACACTGAACCCCATGCATCCTCCCCGGGCTCAGCTGCTCACAAACTTCCTGCTGCAGGGCTCCAATGTCCGAAAAGGACCTCCTGGGTCATCCGTTCCCCCTGCAGTTGAAGGCAACCGCGTCACATAATCCCTTTTCAGAAGCTTACCAAGCTCCATCTTAAAGCCAAATAGGTGTCTTGCCCCCAGGGGTACCAGAAAGCTCTTGGACTTATGTCTACAACATCAACATTGGCCAGCAGCAAATGCTCTAGCAGGACTAACGTCTGAAGACTTGAAATAAAACATTTGGCATGTTTAGCTAAGGTGACCCAGAAAGTAGGCTGCAAGACATAGTTACACCCTTGCCACCCACCCAGGGAATGTGCCAGGCCACCTATCTTTCTAGAGCAGGGGTTGGCAATGTTTTTGGACAGAGTGCCAAAAACACCTGCAAGCTCAGCTGGAAGATGTTGGCGTGCCAGGAGTGGCTGGGGCCCAATCCTTGTTGTGGCACTGCAGCCCTGGCCTCTTCCCTGCTGTTTGCCCCAAGGTGCACGTGCCAAGCAAAATGCCTCCGCATGCTATACTCTGCCACCCATGCCAGGGGTTGCTTACCCCTGTTCTGGAGCAATGCAACCTAACTCACCTGGAGATCACACCACTCCCCTGCTGGCTCAGTGGGGCAAGGTTGTTAGAGTATGATGCTAGGCCAAGCGGGTGCAAAATGATGGATTTGGCTGGCAGCTGGTTTCCACTTCCCAGATGCACCTGCCCGTGCAGCTCTTGGTTGGTCTCCATGAAGAACATGGGAGCACTCCCAGGGTGCCCATGGAGACTGGCCGGGAGCTGCCTGGGCAGGGCATGCGGCTGGGTAGGGAGCTGCTCTATGGCCGGGATCTTGGGGTGGTGACAGTGCGGGGGCAGAGCTGCAACCTGATCCCAACATGCCCCTGCTGACCGAACCCGCGCTCATCGCAGGGACGTGTGGGCAGCAGATCATGGCTCTGCCCTGGCCCCGGCCTCATGCTGTCACCACCCCAAGATCCTGGGGTCTCCTTGGCCCTGCCCACCCAGATGAGCCGGGGTTCCCAGACATTGGGGTCGGATCCGGCGGTGGCAGCTGCAGGGGCTGCTGGGAAATGGCCATGGTCATGGTCCGGACATTGCCCACCCCAGCGCTAAGCTCTTTTACGTACAGGTAATTAGCCTTCCAGGCAGTGACACTTTGCTCCTGCAGAGTTTTCATGCCTTCCGCTTTCACAGTGGAGTTTGCATATCCACATTAAAAATGCTGTCACAGTCATAATCCCCTAGTCCTTGCACCAGCTAACTTTTCACTTTGCCTGCATTAGGACTGCAAGATTAGCCTTTTCATCAGCCAACCCAAACCTAACCGCTGTAAAATGCATTTAGCTGTCATTTAAGTGACCTCTTTCTATATCATCCAGGCTCTCTGAATCCTTTTGAACTCATTTCCAGGAATCCCTGTGCTCTCCCTAATCCTACCATACTGGGGATTTTCAAAAAGATTTTGCTATCAGTCCGTTTGAAAAAAAGAAAACCCTCTTTGCTTACTTGGGAATTTCTTTGGAAATGTCCATTTAATTTCTCTCTGAATTCCCCAGCCTCTATTTGTAAAGATGGCATTTGGAAGACCAATGACCTACTTTTTTAGTTTTTATTTATACCTCTGCAGCTCACAGAGCTTAAAGCTCCAGAATGAATGCGTTTCCAGCAGCGTACGCTGGATCTTCTGCTGGCTAATGACATTTATCTAAGGCTTCTGGTAACATGGGATGGTAGCTGAGCTGCAGTAATACCAAGAGTAATGCTAGGTTCACAAAAGCAATAAATGTGCCATGAATGGCAGTGGGGAACTTTAATTTCCAAGGGAGGAAGGGTTAATCGAGCTATTACTATGTTTATATAAAAGAATCTCGCAAACAGGTCTCTGTAGCAAAGTAACCAAAGACTTACTCCTGGAAACGATGCATACTCTATTTTAACGATCAAGATTTTAATATTCGATCTTTGCGCATGTTCAGCAAGGATTAGGAGAAGTAGTAAATGCCCAGGCGCTTACACAAACTAAGGAGCAACTTTGCAAAAGGTGCAGCAGAAGGCATCATTTGGTCTGCAACATTGTCTTTATGAAAGGTGATTTTGCATGAGAAGGAAAGCCTGATTTTCACAGAACAGGCTGAGCCCGGAGGGCTCTGAGAAAAATACCATTGTCTTTTTACTTCTAAATGGAAGAGTTTCACATAGGAGCCACTGACAAAATTAACATGGGACCCTACAGTGATATTTTTACTAAAAGGGTCACTTTTCAGAATAGAATCACGAGCACTTTAAATCAGGGGCTTTGTTAATGGGATAAGTGCATTTGCTTCTTGCAGGCCTAAAAAATAAAGTGCAGAGAACAAACACATGGAATATGCCCTAGGCAGGAGATATTTTTGTCCTAACATTAGTGGGAAAAGAGCAGACTTCTGTTTTGATTCAGTCTCTAGTGCCCAATGATTTTATTTTAGAATTGCCGTTTTCATGTGACGGATGTCTTGATGTTGGTGCACCTGGCTCTTTAGGGGCTGTCATGCTGGGTGCACCCAGAATGGAGGCATCGAAACCCAGAAAGTCACTTTTGCAGTATTGTCAACCCCAACTGTTCAAGAATGATGAGCTTGGGGCCCCCCAAAATCATGAGATCTTTAATTGTTTTATTATTTGCCTTCTCTTTCTCTCTGACACACACATTTCTTTAAAAAAAGTTGTGCATGTGCATGTACAGGCCTTTCTCTGCAAACTCGAGAGCTAGAAACTTACTTTTTTTAAGGAAAGTTGAGATTCTTCTGAAATCCCATGATGCCTGAAGCAGGAGCTTTAAGAAACACACTATGGCTGCCTATACACGTGCTCCAATGCGTGCTAATTAGAACGCTTTAGCATCACATTTCAAATTGGCCGCAAGGACACTTTAACTAAAGCTCGTTGAATGAACTTTAATTAAAGTGTCCTATGGTCATTTTTAAACGTGCAGGGGCTTAATACATGTGATGTTGAGGCATTTTAATAACCGATCGAATTAACACCCCCACCCATCCCATTCCCAAGCATGTGTATAGGCACCCTGGGAGACTTGTGATAGTATTGTGATAACTGGCAGCAATGGTTTTGACAATGCTACCATGGTTACAAATTTTTACAAATGCTTAAGTCTGAAAATGCCAACTACCTGAGAGATTTAGTGTGCTGAATATTATTAGTGCCATATAGGCAGGCAATCAGATACATGCACAGCATACAGTCTACAGAGATTTTTAGGTCACCCCCTAGCACTGCTTGGGCTTTAGAGCAGGTCTGTACAACCTCCTTCCAGACTCCAGGCTCCCCCTAACAAAATGAATCCCACTCACGCAGTCCTGCTAAGAGGTACCCGCACTGGAGATGGCTTGACAGCAGCCCTGAGCACAAGCCTCCTCTCTGTGCTATAACCAGGGTCTCCTAAGGTACACTCAGGGCTGTTCTGAGCCTTCTGCTCTAATTGCTGGCCTTTGTCCCACCCAGTGCGAGAGAGCAGGTGCAGCTTGTTTTAGCAGCAGCAGACCCAGGATCAGAGGCACGGCTTTAAGAGTCTGGGTTTCCCGGCTTCCAATCCTGGCTGTGGCTCAGCCAGGGAACTGCTGCTGTGCCTTTGGTAATAGCAATCGCTCTTATTTATCCCATCTTCAACAGGTCTAAAATTACTTTCTGACCTCAGGGGTGTGTGGTGAGGCTTCCACCCATGTTAGCAAAGTACTCTGAAGCTGGGAAATGAAATGCATTGCTACCTACCAGCAGTACCCAAGAACTCAAAGCTTTGGGATTATCTTTGTGCCAGAATTTATTTGAGAAAAAGGCCTGTAAAAGCAACATGTTAGTGCTCACTTCTGGGAAAGTTTGTGATTCCTGTTCAAACTTCTCTGCACACAACTGAGCCCTCAGACTGAACAAGCTGGAGTAAAACCTGCCGCGCTTGAGCGTGTTACAACCACTTACCATTCGCCTCCAGAGAACTCCACTGTCTTTGTCTTAACATGTAAAAAAATGCACGAGCAAACAGCTGAAGCTCCATGTAGTCTATTTTGATTTTGAGCCCACAGTGTCACCTCTTTCAAAGGAATGCACTTTTTGGTTTCCTTGCTTTACACTTATAGAGTCACTGATAGAAAACTTAAGTAGGAAGAGAATTGGGAGTCCCTTAGATGCTAGAGAGTGGGAGTGATTTGTGACAAGCAGTCTAGTGCAACATGAAACTACTCAGAACCACATTAGGCACCGGCTTCTCTCATTTCAGTTCAGTTTTGTTAGCTCCGCTGAGAACAACAGGACCTAGATGTACGGCTTCCTTTTTTTTTTTTCCAGATAAACTGGGGGACATGAAAATTGCTACATTTTCGAGTCTTGGACAATACCAAGGAATAATGAAATGAAAACTAGTTTACGTGGTATTCTCAGTTTAAGACAAAGAGCTGACAAGATGCGTTGCGGCAGGGAAGTGAGAACAGCGAAACGCAGGCCACGGTACAATCAGGTGCGTGTGCTGCTTGGGTCAGATTTCCTTGCCCCCAGTCAGGTTGAGATTTTCAGAAGAGCTCAGCTCCCAGGATGCACTGAAAAAAGACCAGAAGTGCTCAGCACTCAGTGATTCCTGTTGGATCAAGATGTTGAGGACAGAGGATCCCTCCTGTCTGCAAAGCACCTCGAGATGGCAACAACCTACAGACCCAAAGGCCTTCACTAGGACGGTCAGAACGGCAGGACTTGCACTGACCTCAGCAACAAATCCCTGCAAGAATCGTTCAAATCAAAGGAATAAGGAATGGGTAAAAAGGAAGATTCCAGCCTAAAATGAGTGTCGGTGGTACACCCCAGGATCAAATGCAATCAGAGTAGCTCAAACATGTGCTCCACTGCCATCCTCTCCCACAGGACACCACTGGTCTGCTCATGACTGTAATGCTAGCTTTAAACAGGGCGGTCTGCCCCTTTTAAAGGGCCAGGTGGTCTGGGGCCACTCAGCTTTGGACAATTATTAGCCCCCGCTGGAAAGTGACAGTATATTTCCTTTCAAAGGGTTCAGAGGGAAGGAATCAGAAAAGAGAGAGGGTCCTGCAATGACTCCTAAAGCAGAAGGATTGGAGGGAAGGGGTCTCTGGGACAGACGTCGCATAAACTGGTTTGACCCAAATCAGTTAAGTCTAAGGCCACATTCAACCAGGTTTATCTCAAACCGGTTTCAGCCTTTTTCAAACTGGTTTATGTGCACTGAACATCTCTTCTGTTACAGGTTTAAACCAGTTTCTGATCACTTAAACCAGTTTATATGTAATGTCTGACCTAGCCTAGCGAGCAGGTCAGCACCAAAGACCAACTGAAGAACTTGTACAAGAGCCAATGCTGCTTGTTTTGCAGATAGGAGGCTACCTAAATCACAGAGGTACATATCAATTTTTGCAGGTTGATCGCAGCGTAAAGTTCTACCTCCATGGTCATTTTATGGTGGCCACACCCCTTGGCGCTGACTGGCCGAGAGGCCTCTCCCCTCAGCTCTGATAGGCATAGAAGCCCCGGCAAGGGGAGGAGGGACAAGGGGGCAGCTTCCCCTTAATGCCACTCCGACAACTGGCATCTTCTCCTGGTAACGAGGACAGCTGGCTCTCATTGGAGAGCCAGCATTTTATTTTTATTAATTTTTTTCTTGTTGATTTTATGGACAATCCCAGATTTCGTGGCTTCTGCAAAATCTGTGAAACCACAAATAAAGTAGGTCCCTATAAACAGTGAATGACAGAAGCTTTGGGAATGTCAAGACATCAGCATCTCACAAGTTTTCCAGTGTCAGGGGAAGAAGATGGAGACTGCTTTATGTAGTCTGAACAGAAAGCAGGGAGAATGCAATAGATATTTTAGTCCATTTAAATATGTTCTGTATATTCATAGATGCACACAGCATGTACTTCATGAGAGAAAAGATGCATCTTTGCACAGGATCATACAAAATGTGCTGTTAATGAATATTTATCACCCAAAAAGAAAATGTATCACCAGTTATAAAATGAAAAGGTCTTTGATCATTTGTGATCTGACTGCAAAAAAAACTTGTATTGGATAGTCTTCTGCTGCTTTGTAGGATTGTATTGTACAACTGTATTAAGAGGCATATGGAGTCCTTCTGGATCCGGAGCCCAGGTTCAATTAATTAATTAATTAAATGGAGGAGACGATGAAAAGAGAAGAGTGGAATGGTTAACGGGATGAGTAATGCTTTATATCTTGCTCCCTTCTGAGAATTTAGGTAATGAATCTGATTTTACACTTGGCGTTTTCAGCAGCGTCTGCAGCGAGAGTGTAATGGAATGTCCATTATCCTTGCATGAGACTGACATCTTCTCGTAAAAAGCTTTGTGATTACATAAATGGGACTGAACAAAGAAAAATCAAGCAAATATCACAGATATAAAATGTCCATAGACACGACTACATTTTTTTCCTTCCTATTCAACAGGAGGCAGCAATGCAAGTAGGGATCTGAGGGGTACATGAAAAGGCATCTGTGCATTCTGGCATTTCTCTCTGTGCTAGCTGACGGTGCATGAGAAATACAGTATGTATAGTTAAAGAGGGGGTAGGAAAGGACAGGGGACTGGTCTGTGGGAATGACCTGGCCAAAAGAGAGGGTTTTGTTTTTCATCTCCAAGGCACCAGTTCAAATCTCATCCGTTTTAACACTGGCACTTGCAAGCTAGCAAGGAGTCCTTGCCCTGAACTTCTTATGACCCAAGCTGCACCATTGCCGTTTTGCAGATGAGGAGACGGGTTGAGTGACTTGCCCCAAGTCATGCAGTCAGGGAAGCCAGAAGCAGATCCAAGAAAGACTTGCCTCCCAGTTCCCTGCTCCCACCTGGCGAGGTTTAAAACTATGCTCTGCACAACCACATCAGATGCTCTCACTGAAGGACCTATGTAGATTGAGTTGGGGGGCTGAGTTGTGTCTGCACTAAGAACTGCACATAGTCAGAAACGACTTACCGGCAGTCTCTCAGTATACATCAGAGAGACCCACCACAGAGACTGAGCGGATCCATCCAAGCTCAGTCTGAAGTATTTGGAGGGGTAGTATTGCTGACAGCCTATGCTGTCCTTTGTCTCTGCCCCTTGCCCATGTAAATACAAGAAGGATTGAAGCGAACCCATGTCATCAAACCAGCTCAACATTCCCCGAAACACATAAACCAACAGTGAGAGTCGAGTTTGCAGACGGCTCTCCCAGTCAGAAATATGTATCTGTTTTCATTGCTTCAATTGATATTGGCACAGCCATTCCCCTCCCTTATTTTCCAAGTTATTCAATTTATGAAACTGTCAGTCTTTCATGACATCTTCTGCAACATTTATAGGAGAGAGTCCATTTATTTAAGCCTGTTGAAGTCAAGTAATTTGTGATCATTTAGACAGCCTGACATTTCCAAAAAAGTATTTCAAAATAAGGGAACCATTTCCCTCTCCCCTCCCCATTTCTCAGGGGAGGGAGTTTCAATACAAGGTGCAGGACTTCTTTAAAATGGGTTGTCCTTCTGCCCTCTTTCTTATGTACCTTTAGCTGACCTAGCTGGACTGCATCCCAGTGCAAAAAAACCGCCCCTTGGTACTGTACAGGATCAAGCAATGCAAGCCTTGTCATTTTGCATCCAGTTCTGATGCTGGCTCTAGTGGTCAGGAAAATAGCTCAGGTAGGACAGGTGTGTTGACATGGGCTATGTCATACCTGCTCAGCTCTGGTGCAGAGAATGCTACTCAAAGAAAACAGTATGAACCCTGCCTACACGGTGACTGGGACAAGACCAGCAAAATTGTTTGCAGTAGGCACGCTCACAGAGGGGGAATCTGAGTGACCAATCTCTCTTTTTTCCTTTACCAGTTTGGATTTTAAGTTCTGCTACCTTTAGAGCAATGAATTAGCATTCAAAGCCAGTCCTGCATAATGTTAGTTTGAATAATTACTTCTAGAGCTAACTTGAATAATTTAACTAGATGTAACTTGGAAGCAGTTCTTAATTGTTTAAGTGACCCAGACCAGATAAACAAAAATATTAGGGAGAGGGGGAAAAAAATCCCTCATGAATTAGGAAATAAATAAAGACACAGAAATTAGCAAATTATCCAAGCTGCTCTGTTACCAAAAGCCTGCTCCAGGAGAAAGTTTACTAGCTTTGACATCCTGTGACATTTCTGACATATTTAATGATTTTTATTTAGGGATTTGAATGAATGATTACAGAGTGTGTTAATTAGACCCCTTAGTGTATTGGGAGGCCAGTATTATTATAAGCATTTACAGGGGAAGCAACACTGGGCTTAAAGGAAAGGTCTAAGCCTCATGAGATCCACATTCAGTTCCAAAGCTTTACTGCAGACTTCTTGCACAATCTCAGATAAATTTTCTTTATGTATCCATTTCACCTTGCAGCATTAAGTTCTGCATAAAGGGAGAATGAGGCCTATTTTATTATCCTTTGCTCTATCCTAGTGCCTAGTGTCTCCCAGCCATAATCAGAAACTGCACAAGCCCATAGGGTGCTGACAGATGTGCAGGCCCCGCTCTAACTCATGGCACTTTTAAATAAAGCACCATGAGTTACAGCCCCCCCCCCCCCCCCCCCCCCCACCCACCACACCACATATTCCTTTTGGGGT
>NW_005841873.1:4142971-4146619 GCF_000455745.1 Alligator sinensis
CCCCCCCCCCCTTCCCTGCAAACTCAACACATATTTGCCTGTTGGGTTGGGGGAGGGAGGCAAGGGAATCGAGGCTGCCTACAGGAACCCAAGGAGCATGTGTGTCATGGCACAGCTGTAGAGTACTTTCAGGGGGCCAATCATACAACAAATGCAACTTTTATCTACGCCCATAGGGCAAGAGCTCTCTTTTCCTGACAAGTATACACTTAAAAACACACTAAGGCTGAAAGAAAGGAGGTACTGTATTATATCCAGAGAGACTAGATGATTTGCTCAAGATCATGCAGAAGGTCTGCAGCATAGCCGGGAACTGAACTCCTATCTCCCGTGTCTCAATTTTGTGCCTTAGCCACAAAGGCATCTTTCCTCTCTGTTTCATTCACTAAAATTTATGAAGCGCTCTGAGAAGTGCACAATATTGGTACAAAAAAATCTGTTGCTAAATTGTAATTGTAGCCCAAGGTGCAGAGAGCTTAAGTGACTTCTTCAGGCTTGCATTACAAATAAGCAGGAGAGCTAAGAACAGAATCTAGAAGTTCTGGCTTTCAACCCCTTCTTTAAACTCCACACATGACTTGCAAAATAATTAATGCAATATGAATTTCAGGAGGCCTGGTCTTAAAATAGACACATGCCTGACTCTTATTAGAGTTCCTGAAAAAGATTAGTGCACATCTGTCAGGAGCACCAAATCCCTATGAAAAAGGAAGAATATCAAGTCCCCAGATAACTTTAGACAGGCAATAAAAACAATATGGGAAATTTATGTCAAACCAATGTAATTGTTCAAAGGTAACTGCTTCAAGGACTCTTACGAGCCCTGTAAAGGTTTTTCAACTGATAAAAAAAGGGTACATCATTTATTGGACAGGGTAATTTAGAGTGTTGTTTAGCACAAGTCTGAGGGGAAAATAGGATATTGATGAGCTTGAATTGGCTACTGACCTACCAATGCACATTGAGAGAGAACCCAGGATTTTTAATAAGAAACTGTTTCATGTTTTTGCAAAAGGTATTTTATGTAGAAAAATGTCCTTCAGTCCCCTTAAAATTCAGTGGTTACAAATTAAAAAATAAGGTTACAAGCCCAGAGTGACGGCTGAGATTTTGCTGAGTAAAAGAAGACATCCGCTAACCGGGGCTATGACATTTTCAGAAATGTGTGTAAGGAATGTGCAAAATCTACGTGAGCTAGTCAGACAAATCCCTGGATGCTGACCTGAAACCTTAGCCTGCAATGTTGCTAGGTCAAGAAAGGTTTTTATCAGGCAAGTAAAGAAGACTACTGGTGGTTAGAGCAGGGCACTGGGAGGGCTGGGTTCTACTCTTTCCTCTTCCAGTAACTCATTGTGCACCCAAAGTACTTAACTACTACATGCCTTAGTGAGCGAGCCCTATTGTAATTATTTTCCCCTGGAAATTATTACTCTCTACTGCTGTGGTTCTCAGTCTTTTTAGATGCAATGCACTCTTTGTGAGACTCAAGGTGTTCCTCTGAAAACGCCAGCTCTTAGCTTTACTTGTCTTGACTACAGAAAAATAATAGAGCAATTCAAAAGAATTTTGAAGACGACAGGCAGGTTATCCAGGCTGACCTGGACAGGCTCAGCAAGTGGGCAGACGAGAATCTGATGGTGTTCAACGCCGATAAATGCAAGGTTCTCCACCTTGGGAAGAAAAACCCGCAGCATCCTTATAGGCTCGGCAGTGCTATGTTGGCTAGCACTATGCAAGAAAGAGACTTGGGGGTCATCATTGACCGCAAGATGAACATGAGCCTGCAATGCGATGCGGCGGCTAGTAAAGCAACCAAAACGCTGGCTTGCATCCATAGATGCTTCTCAAGCAAATCCCGGGACGTCATTCTCCCCCTGTACTCGGCCTTGGTGAGGCCGCAGCTGGAGTACTGTGTCCAGTTTTGGGCTCCACAATTCAAAAAGGATGTGGAGAAGCTTGAGAGAGTGCAGAGAAGAGCCACGCGCATGATCAGAGGTCAGGGAAACAGACCCTACGATGACAGGCTGAGAGCCCTGGGGCTCTTTAGCCTGAAAAAGCGCAGGCTCAGGGGTGATCTGATGGCCACCTACAAGTTTATCAGGGGTGACCACCAGCATCTGGGGGAACATTTGTTCACCAGAGCGCCCCAAGGGATGACGAGGTCGAATGGTCACAAACTACTTCAAGATCGTTTCAGGCTGGACATAAGGAAGAACTTCTTTACTGTCTGAGCCCCCAAAATCTGGAACAGCCTGCCACCGGAGGTGGTTCAAGCGCCTTCATTGAACACCTTCAAGATGAAACTGGATGCTTATCTTGCTGGGATCCTATGACCCCAGCTGACTTCCTGCCCTTTGGGCGGGGGGCTGGACTCGATGATCTTCCGAGGTCCCTTCCAGCCCTGATGTCTATGAAAAGAAAAACATAAGTGCTATACTGAGTCTGAACAATGGTCCATCCAGCCTAGCATCCTGTCTGCAACAGTGATAGGAGTGGATGCTTTAGAAGAAGAGCATATGAACAGGGTACATCCAGAGCCATCTATCACCTGGCATCCCCCACCCCAGGCCTCCAGTATAATTGATTTAACCTCCATATTCTCCTAATTCTTCTGTTGCAAAGAACACAAAGGCTAGGGACAGAAGTTACACATACACCAGTTTAAGTGGTCAGAAAATGGTTTAAACTTGTAACAGAACACTGGTTCAGTGTACATAAACCAGTTTCAAAATGGCTGAAACTGGTTTAAGATAAACCTGGTTGAATGTAGTATCAGATTGAATTGATTTGGGTTAAACTGGTTTATGAAACTTCTGTCCCAGACCCCTTCTTGGTTCAAGTTAACTCACAGTCTCCCAGCACCCCAGCATGCTTTCCAGCTCTGGGCTGTTCTGTGCTGTCTACTGCAGCAGAGAAAGGTTGATGGGGGGGCGGGAAAGGCGGTGGGGGGGGAAGGAGACAGGGACTGCTCCCTAGGCAAACCCCAGCTGAGGTCTGGGGCCAGGGAGAGGGTTAAACTTCCTTTTCCCCTGAGTACAGAGCTGCCCTGTTCTGCTAAAAACTTACTGCTGGCTGTGACTCTGACCTGCAAATCCCAGAGGCACCTGAAAGCAGGAAAAGGAAGTGATGAGCAACCCTGCAGAGTCCTGCTGCTGTGATTGTGGACTGCTGATTCCAGAGACCTCGGGAGCAGCAGGAAGAGGAAGCAAACACACAGCCCAAGCTGGCTACATGCCAGAGAGCTGTGCTCTAGCACCCCCTGGCTTTTGGCCTGAGACACTGCAGGTATGTGGCTGCATTTCCTGAATCAAAAGTGAATGTCTGTCTAGTTGTTCCTCTATTTATTCTCTACAGTTTAGACTAACCTGCAAAGACTGAATCGATTTAGCCTTGGGCTTTTTGACTGTCTGTACTTAGGCAAAAGGACCACAACAAAGACCATGTCAGGTCAGAATGTTTTTGACACTCTAGATTTCTATTTGAAATCTCTGGGCTTTTCTTGCAAATCAGGCTTAGGTGTTTGCATGCCTACCAATGCTAATACTGCACAACACCTTTCAGCATCCTTAAAATAATCTTGTGGCACCCTGACTGAGATCACTGGTCTGCTCTGATTCTTTCCAGTTCTGTTTAATACCAATATCCCAG
>NW_005841873.1:4146629-4175786 GCF_000455745.1 Alligator sinensis
TACATCCCATTAAGCAAATATGTAATTTCAAATGATCTTTTTGAATTATCAGAGCAGAATCACAGGTCAACCTGCCTGTACCCTCATCTGATAAATCCCTTGCTTCAATAAATGAACATATAAATAATAGAGGAAATTGGCATGATACCGATTTATATTTCAAAGTGGAAGTAAGTATTGTGGAATATAACTGCCAGCTTCAAAGAAGGTACATGCAATACCATAGGCATGTAATGAACAATGGATTTTTTATTTGTGAAAAATAGCTGTCATGGTCACTTGTTGAGGCCTCTTTTGAATTTTCAGAAATTACTGCTGAAAAAAAATCCAAGCCAAAAAGGTAATTATAATTACCAAACACTGTCCACAGTGATACTCTCAAAACAGCAAACAAGTATATTCTAGCTGAAATCAAGCTCAGGTCATAAAGAGTAACATACGCTATATGTCCATGGTATAATAAAAGGTTGGGAACCACTGGATTAAAGAACAAGAATCTCTGACACGCTGCTAAGTTAGGCTTTTATGAACAGCAAATACCAGAATGCAAGCCCAACTGATTAAACTCACAGATACACAAAACAGGGAAAAGATAGTAGGAGCACTCAACCTTTATAGATGTCTTAAAGTTCTACGGCCAAGGAATAAACAGAGAAAAATATAAAAGACGGAAATCAGGTATCCAGGGGCTATAACACTATGGTATAAAAAGCAGGAAGAGGTCAGCTATTTGCAAACGCCTGCTAACCCCTGGTGTAACTCATCTACTTTAACATAAACTGGGAAAGAAAAAGAAGGTGATGTATGCAGATAGATTTAAACTTAACTAGCTTGCACTTTATGTGTAGTACTGCGCTCCGTTATTGATTCTTTGCCTCAGTGGTTTTCAACCTTTATTCCTTTGCGGACCCCTTTGGAAATTTCGAATGGAGGTGCCAACCCCTCTGAATTGTAAGTGTGGGTATTCACATACTTTTGATTGATCATAGTCATCTTTCACGGACCCCTTAGACATAGTCTGCCGCCAGCCCAGGGGGCTCCAGACCACAGGTTGAAAGCCATTGCTTTACCTATATAGGTATACTTCCCTTCAACTTTTCTCCCAGATCTTCTTTTCTAATTAATATGCTTTTCAGTGTTCTTCAAATTTTATTTTATTCCCTTGTGTTCCTCTGCTTTAATTCCTTCACTAACCATAAAGTCCTAGCAATGCAAAGGAAACGCAGAAACTTGGCAAATCTGCGTTAAACCATGATGAGGACAAGTCGCGTACTGAAGACAAGGAACTACATCAGACTGGCTTGGAAGACTTCGAAGTCCAAAAGCAGCAACTGTATATAAATGTCTTTCTTCACCCAGGGCATCTGATCACAGTCTGTGTTTGAAAAGTGAGCTCTAAGGTTGAGATCAGCTCTTTGACATGGCCTACATGAATCATGGTGTTGTCCATTTCGGAAATGAAATCAGCTGGTAGCGCATCAACCCTGTCTTCGAAACATGAGCTGAAATATTTGAGTATCCCTGGGAAGGCAATTTTTTTTTTTGAGTCAACATTTTGCCATTTAACCTTGAAATGCTAGGTGCTGTAAATATGATACACTGCTTCCATAAAAGCATGTGTGGGGGAGTGTCTGAAATTCAAAAGAGAGAGACAGACGGGAGAAGGTATTTCCTGCCCTAAAGATACATCATCCTGTTATCAAACCATCAGACCCATTGCCTTCTGCAAAGTGCTGTGATTTACATCTGTGCAAAAGTGAATCGAAAATGCTGCCCCTACTCTGATCTGGTTGCATTTTACACCCGGCTTGCACAATTGTAAGGGTTGGCTCCGAGGCTCACTGAGGTCAATGGAGCTTTCACTGACTTTGATGCCCTTTGCATCAGAAAGGGAATCTGCAAGGTGGAAGATACACTGAAGAAAGCGAAGAGGAACTATGATATGGAAATTCAGGATACTTTTATTGGGTTTTGTCCAGTTCCTGCCTCATTTTGTTTCCAGTTCACACTTCAGAGCCACAGGCAGTCCAGATGGCCTCTATACAGAGTAGTTCTTCACTTACAAACGTTCTAATGCTTTAACGAGATGCGCGTGAAACCAGAAAGTCCCGACAGTTGCCTGACTTCTTTGAATTTGGTCATTTCAAATTTTCATGGAGAACACTGATGGGAAGGGCTCATCTCTATGAAAATCTTTCCCTTCAATATTTCTCTTGAAAATAAGCTGCAGTTAGACATTTGAACTCTTTCTCTGCAAACCTGCATAAATGCCTACGGAGTTCTTTAAAACACCCTGTGGGTCATTTTGCATTCTGTTGAGTAGCTAAACAGTGAGCTGAGTTAGCAGCACAGAGAGAGTTTGGTGTCTAGCAACAGAAAAAGATAAGACCTCCTTTGTGCATCTGTTACTTCTTAAGCATGGGGAGTCAGTCATGAAGGACTCTTTGAACTGTGAGCTTGGTACATCGTGCACTCAGTGAATCAGAGTTCACAAGACAATGCCCTGCACAGTAACAGGAAAGGTTGCAGTGTCGTGACAGCAGCTGATGGGGAGCTAACGGGCTTTGTTGTACCAGAGTCACATGCCGCTCAATGTCCAGAAATTTTAAGAAAAGACTCTGGAATGAAATGAAAGGGGATTTGGCTGCTGCAATCCACTGTGAGATCCAGGGTAATTTGTGTATGCAAACCTCTCCAAGCTGCATTGCCACTGCCCTGTAAAATGAAAACGCTAATACTCACCCACTTCTGGAAATGCTTAAAATGCTCTTTAATGGAAGATTCTAAATACAATGCAGAAAATGAGTGATACTGCCTCCTAGCACAGGGGTTGGCAGCCTTTGAAAACAGCAGGCTGCCCCTTGCAAGCCAGCCCCCCGCTTGCAGGACACCGATCCCCTCCACAGTGCCTCGGCCATCCCAGCTCCATGCTGAAGGCTGCTCTCACAGTCCTGCTACTCCAGCCTCTGCTTATCATCACCAGCAACTACTGCTATTTTTTACTGCCGATGTCAGTGGGTAGCCCCAAATTCAGTGGCCAGGGTAAGGTCTGGCTGTGATGGGGTGAGAGAACAGCAGTCAGGACAGAGCAAGGAGGGCTGGGAAGGTTGCCTGCAAGGGATGGTACAGAGAAATGCATGGTGCAGGAAAAACAAAGTGCTGCCAGCACCATATGCCACCAATGTCTGTCACTGGGGACCAAAACCTCTCTCTGGTGGGCAGAATCCGGCTTATGGGACATAGGATGTGGACCTCTGTCCTAGCACTCAATTTCTGTCCTCAATTTAGGAGTAGCAGCATGGACCAAGGCCTCTGCGCATGCTTTTGTGCATCTCCTTCCTGGAACTTCCTGGAGATATGAGCATCAAAAACCTGCTCTGTGGGTGGGATATATCCCTTTGCAGAGGCAAGCACAAGGCCTCTACATCTCTTATATCCTCTTTTAGAGGCTTCTGGGAAGCCTTTGTGGCACGTGGGCTTGTGTAGGGTAGAATTTCATTTACACAGGAGACTAAATCCCAGATGCCTGCTCATCTTTGCAAAATGCACTGAGATCCATGGATGAAACCCAAGTATTTCAATACAGAAATTATTAGTCAGGAAAAGACATGGGACAGAAAGCACGAAGGTACTGAACAGGGCTCTCAGATTATGATTCTGCTAGCAATATTTCTTTACGATTGCCCACTGGCGTATGCAAAGCACTGGAGCCTATCAGCCTTTTAACAACTGAGGGCACATCTACACATGCACCTCATTGAAGAGTAGACTAATTTACTTCGCAGTAAAGTATTGCTGTCTGCATATACACCACAATTAGGCTAGAGAAGACTAATCTACTCTGCCATAGGATAGTCCTGTCAGACACAAGTACTATCCAACGGCAGAGTAAATTACTACGCTTATATGCACATGTAGACAGTGACACGGGTGCAAATTGCACCTAGTCAGCTGAGCCAGCAGGGGACCGGGAGGGGTCCCTGGCCTAAACTGCTCCACCCGGGCTCAATTTGCTCCTGTCACCAGGCACATGTTTAGATGCTGCACCTGGATTAATTGTGCCAGAGTAAATAAGGTTGCATTAATTGCACATGTAGACATGCCCTGAGTTAACTAAACCTAAGCACATCAAGACAACACTCTGGAACCAAAATCTGTGGCTACAGTGTCTGGTCATCTTTAGCACTTCCACCATTGTTGCGAGGGACAAAGTTTAGTACTTACAAGACAAAAAAGGGACAGTCTTGAAAGTAGCCAGGCCTCTTCGTATTAAGGGTTTAAAAAACCAATAAGGCTGACTTAAATCCAATCTGCTACTTTATACGGCTTAGGGCCTGCAGCATGAGAGTTGATAGCCCTTGTAATTTTATTCTACCAGGTATAACTGTGGAGGCAACACTTAGCCACAGAAATGTCATAAATAAGGTGCCTAGTGAATAATAAAGTTAATACCTGTGGCAGGCTCTGCTCCAAAAATAGGGACGTGGAACATTTTCTGAATAGCAGCTGTCCCATGAAAGACAGAACAATATTCACACTCAGAAATGAGGATGCCACTTCTCTCTCTCTCTTTCTCTCTCTCAGACTTTGAACTAGTGTCAAATCTCATCCTAAAACCAGGACTCTGATGATCAACTATTTTTGAAATTCAGTGGGACTAATGAATTTGGGACTCTATCTAAAGTGCCTTAAATGGGGTCCGATTGTCCAAAGCAGCTCCTCTCTGTCTGACAGTCAAGCCCTCTTAAGATGTCACGCGACGCTTCTAATTTAAGTCAAAACTTCAACTTCCTTTTTCCAAGCTGAGCATACCAATGAACTGCAAAACGGCATGTTTGATGGCCCTCTCATACAATAAGAAGACCTGGGACTGAATGTGAAGAGACTCAACAGGAAAACGGGGAAAGGAATGGATATATAAAGTATGTTTTATAGCAAGTTACCTATATTGGTGTTCCTTTGGTGATCTAGGGAAGGGGTGACGAATACACAGCCCACAGGCCAGATGTAGCTTGCAGACCCACTTTGACTGGGCTACCAGTGGGCCACTGAAAGTTAGGGGCTGGGCCAGTGAGAAGTGGCCGGCTCCAGAGTCCCTCAGTGGACATGGTGATCAGTGGCAGGACAGCAAGCAAGGGCCAACACAGTTGCCTGTTGCCACTGCCATGGCTCTACCTTCCTGGCAGCCAGCCGCCCCACTGCGTGCCCTGTGTTGGAGATGAAGCTGGAGCTGCCACTGTGGTATGGAGCATGCAGCGGAGGTCAGACCCACTGCCACACGATCTGGGTCAGAGCTGGACCTCCCACCACTTCCTTACATCCTGAGCTGCATTCGGCCTGCAAGAAGCTACGTGATCCAGATCCAGCCGGGGGCACAAGGTGAATCTCACACCCCTGATCCAGGGGAAGGGAAGAGTTGAGTGAGCTAAAAGCACAGTCAGTAGCACAACGTGGAATGAAAAGGCTTGATTACATCCAAGTATAAAAGACTCAGCAAACACGCCCAAGGATGAGTGGCACTGGTTGACTTCTGCCTAGTTTACCTAATAGCTGGGGAGAATTAACAATAAGCTACAGGGGAAGAAAGAATTGTTATAAAAAAAAAAGAGAGATAATAAAGGGGAAAAGAGTAATGGGATCATGGATATAATCCATCACCTGCTCTGGGAAAGCAAGATGCTTCTTTAAAGGAAAGAGAGAAGTTTCCATAAAGTCAGCTCCAGGTCATCTACTCTCAGGGAGGATGCATTATTTGTTAGACTATAGTGCGACTATCGTGTTCGTATTTGGAGTGGTATGTAGTAGCAGCTGGCCGTGGCTTTGGTGATCATCAAGGGGCAGATTTTGCCTCCCTTGCTCACAGTGGTGGGTATCACAAACTCTCAGTTTTCATAAATTTTAAAATCCCGGCACCTGGAGTCAAGAGAATAAAGCAAAATGTCAATTCTCATTAAGAACAGAAATCATCTTTTTAAAGGTGTGTTTCTAACCTTTAAGGCTAAGGAGAAAATGCTTGAAAATATGAAAACAACCAGTTCAAACGGGAAATGAAAGGCCCCAAATTGGTTCGTTTTTATAATGCCGTGATCTTAATCCAATCTCATGAATTTTGAAGGCCTGCCTTACTATTTTGGAGCAATCTTGCACACTGCAGTAGAACATTACTTCCTGGAGTCCCATGGAAATCAAATGCAAATCAGCAAGACTCCTGGAGGAATTAAATATTACCCAAAGTCACAGCAGCAGAAGCTGACCTTTAAGGTTACTAGGTATGACTAGTGAGTAAATTCAAGATTCAGAACTACATAGCCCTAACAAGATTCAAATGTGGAAGCATTTCCTTATATATATTTATATATTCAGCTATTCAGTTACTAAACGCTGCTCTTCATGTTCAGGGGATGAAAAACAGGAACAGCTGAATGCTGGAAGCAGAGAACAGAAAACAACACAGAGAGCAAGCTCTGAGTTTCTCAAATATGGTTTTATTTTATTTAAAGTATTTGCTTTGGGATAACCCAGGAGATTAAAAACCCATCTTTAAAAAGGTTCCAGGGGGAAGAGAGCAGGCAATATGAATTTACACAAGTACAGTTTCAATTAACCTCATTAATACAAAATTATCTGTGGGAAAACAGAAGAGGCTGATACAGAGACCTCTCAAAATCCAGATTTTTTTTTTAATTAAAGTCTCTCTTTATAAAACATAATACAATGATACATGCAAATAATGGACTTAAAGAGGGATTTTAAAAAGCACCTAGGGGATTTGGGAGCATAAATTCCAATGATTTTCAACAGAGCACGGATTTTTAAATTGCTACAGTGCTTTTGAAAAAGGCCCTAAGTTTTATTTTGAAGTCAGCCTGGGGTATAAATTAGGGCAGAGCTCGAGGACTCCACGTTCTTTGGTGTAGGATGTCTCTCTCATTCTGTTATGCAAAATTTGCTTCAACAGAGACATAATCTGTTTGGGGAATCCAGGTATTACAGTACAAACAATAATATTTTAACTCCAGATATTCTTTATGACAAGTCATGAATATATAGTCATACGCACATGAATACAAATGGCTTCATCATTTTCAAAAGGGAACTCCAAATAACCTCAATTTAAGAACCAGAAGAAAAAAAGAGTCCACCTAATTTGAAGCTAATTTCTCATAATAGTAAATCCCATGAGTTTTGTTTGACTAAGAGAAACTAGTTGGCATCCTCTGTGCAGCCTGACCGAATGAATACCCCCGACAAAACACAACCCCAAAGCTGCTGCATTTACCATGGATCAAATACATTTCCTGCTCTGTCGGGAAATTCTTTGCAACTCTCTTTTGGATCTGTTCTTGTGCAGCACCTGGCTCCTGAGTCGTGGTCAGCGACCTGGGATTTCACATACTATAGCTATATGCATAATAAATAATCAATACCTCTACTTCATAGCTATGGCAGCACTGGCATTTCACTGGATCCTTCTCATTCCCAAAAACGAAGGTCTACTTTCCAAGGCAGCAAAGACTTAGCTGTGGAACCCAGCACTGAAATAGTTAACTCTGTTCAGCGGGGGGGAACGATCAAAATCCTGTGCTACAAATGAGTGATTTACTTCTAGTCTTCATTCCCCCCTCATTTTTTCTTTTCCTCAATCCTCTTTTCTAGCATCGGTCCAGGGGTCCTGGCACGGGCCATGCATAAAATGGCTGGCATCTTTCTTGCAGCAAAGGTACAAGAAGTGACTGATTGTACTGGGGTTGCTTCACATGACGGATGTGATCTTTGATCTCCTAGGCAGAACCAAGAATCAAACTACAGCCTCTCAGCAAACACGGGGGTGGGGATCAATAAAGGAACGTTTTGGATTACTTCTGAAGCGAGATAAGCAATCAATTACAATGCTCGACTAATAAGGATACCTGCCCCCAGGCCTTTGCAAAGCCTGCTGGAAGTCATCTGGTCGTGTGTCAGGAGATTTGAAAACAAAATGGAAAAGTTCTTTGTAAAGTACAGTTTTACTTTTCCACGTGATTTTCCTGCAAGCGGGGGCTCTGACATGTACAGCAGGACCCAATGAATGGGTATAAATTTAGGGGAACCACGTGACCTAGCATTTCCTTAGAGCATAGGTGATAATATTTGATGCTAATATTTGTAATAAGCATTTGATTCCAGGGAAGCTTGCTTTAAATGAGATCTCTCCCAGGAGCCAACCAGACACAGAACAGCAACTCCACTTTCAGACCTTCTGCCTACTCCAAAAACAACAGTGGAGGCTTTTTATTTGTCTTAGTTTGACTCCAGGACCTTAACCCACAAGCACTAATCTGTTAAAATGGTAAAACACTAAATTATTCCCATAGATACAGGTGGGCACTTGAAGCACAAAGAGACTCGGTGTTTTGGTCATTGTCACCCTAGGAAAGCAGGGAACTGAACCCAAATCCCATATGCCAGTCTAATACTATAACTACAGGGCAACCCTTCTGCCTCTGAGACCAAGGGCTTTGCTACACATTAATTTTTGGTGGCTTCTGGAGCTCTTAACCCCTGGACTGTCTGCATGTTAACACCTTTAAGTGGCTTAAAGCACTCGCTATGTGGCTCAAAGTTATGCCACTCCAGGACAGGATTATCTCTGATCTGTACTACCCAGCTTCTGTTCCATTAATGTGTAGCCACTCCCCATAGATTTGCAGCCCAAGTTGAAGTCCTCCAGTATCCCAGGATGCAGTTGTTTCTCCCCCACCCTGCTATTCTGTTGACTCTCATACCCCTGGCTGCTTAGTGGAGCGACCCAGGGACAGCTTTTCTATTTCCCCCATCCTCCAGCCCCCAGGTCCAGGAATGGTAGCCTGGGGGACCTTTCTCCACCAGTGCTAAGTTCATCCAGATGGGTGGCCACTGCTGGATCCAGCCATGTGGCTCCAGCACCACCCTGCTCCATGCACCCAGTCCATATACACAGCACAGTGAGAGCTGGGGGTGGCTGCTGTGAGGGCGGGGAAATATGGGGAAGCAAGCCTGCTGCGTGGGAAGTTGCTGTTCTGGGGCAGGGTGGCTGCTGCTGGATTGGGGCCACAGGCAAGGTGCTCTGCTACAGCCTGTGTGGATGCAGCTGCGGGCAGACTCCACTTCCAGCGGTGGAGTGAAGCCAACTTGGGTGGGAGGCTGGCTGCATCTGCTGCTGCTGCCACAGCCCCCAGTCCCATGCCCACTGCCTCTACCAGGGCCGCTGCCTGGGCTGCCTCCTGCCCTGACGCCTGGGGGCGTCTGTCTACTTACTCAGTGCATTGCTGGGATGCCGTCAGGGTCCAGGGGCACCAAAGAGGGGTGGGGAAGGTCCCAGTGGATGCAAGGCAGAGCTGAGGGCATAAGGCTGCAGAGGCTGGGGAATCACCGAGCCCCCCTTAGGCTGAAGTTGCCTGAGCATTGGGAATAGCCTGAGGGACGCGTGCAGCCAGGAGACACGCCTGGATGTGTGCAACAGTGAACCCAGAGCACATACGCACCAGGACCTCCCTGCACAGCTCTCTACTGAATTCTTCAGCCTTATTCTCAAAGAGACCCCGACGCATCCCTCCCCTCCCTGCAGCCCACAGTCGCTTCTGCTGTGAGCAAAGGATGCATGAAGCATACGGAATCATAGAAAAGCAGGGCTGGAAAGGACCTCCCTGCTCACCAGGCCTCTAGTGGAAAGTCAGAGAAGGTTTCTAAACTAAGTGCGTGACTGCTCCAAACTCCAAGCTTGCACTAAGCCAATCAACATGCGTGCAGCTCAAAATACAACATGTAATAAGGCCCCAAGAGACAATGCAAAGTGAAAAAAGAAAAAGAGGGAGCTGTTCCATTTCCTGAACAACCAGAGCCATCTAATGGCTAGAATTTACAAATCCTGCCAACATATATCATCGTAATAGTGTAAAAAAGCCTTCTGACTATGAGGCTAGGATTCAGATCTCATCTGATAAGCTGAGTGAAATTTGTTCTGTAGCATTCGTTCAGGTGCGGGGACAGGAAAGCAATGCACAAAATCCACATCGTCTAATTGTTTGGAACATAACAGCATGATTCGAAGCCTGAGCAGAGTGGCAATTGGGAGGGGGACCGAAAAGACTGGGTGAACCAGTGAGGAGCAATATGGGATAGGTGACGCAATACGGGAAACGCACGCTGGAGCTGCCCAATATTAACTGGATGGGGAAAAAACAAGAACAAAACAGGAACCTTCCCTTCCCCAAAGTGCCCATCCTTAACTCTTCAGATACCTACCAAGAGGTGAGAGAATGAAACACTGACTTTAATCTGGCTGCCTTCAGTATCCACAGCTAGACATTTAGGGCCTCTCTACATGTGCAGGTAAAACCACAGTGGGATCTACCGCACCATGCATGCAATTGCGCCTCCTGCCATGCCAGATGTACATGCATTACATACTATCGCACCTTATTGCCAGTGCAGGGAGAGGCCCAATCCTGCATGTAACCCTGCAGCTGGCTGGGAGATGCAGCCGCTGCAGTATCCCAGCTGTGGAGCTCCCCCACATCTGGGACATCGCAGCCGCACCCCATAGCTGCCAGAACCGAAGATCCCACACCAGCGGACGCTGGGTCCCACCAGTCATTGGGCACGGGGTCACCAGTACTGTGGTGTGCTGCGGGGCCCAGAGTCTGCACCACTGGGGCTAAGAGTCCCCTTCAGTGGTGGGACTCCTAGCCCTAGCTGGGCATGGTGCACCTCTGTGGATGGGAGCCCCCACCAGCTGACAGGGCTCCCAGCTGCAGGAGAGACTCTGCTACATGTGCAAATTAAAGCTGGATAGCAACCAGCTATAAAATTAGTACACATTTTCCAGGTCTAACTTCATAGCTGGTTGGGCTCTTTTATGGCATAACAGGTACTTTGCATGTGTAGCTGGTCTCAGTTAACTGCACAATACCTGTAACATGTCTAGGGGGCCTTAGCAGCATGAAAACCCAGTGCATTAGATTTCTTACTAGTTCAGACAGTCCACATGGGTTGATTCACTGACTTATGTGCTAACTCTGAGAAGCGGACAGGCGGGCAGACCTGAATGAATATGCTGCAGTATTCATACCTAGCTCCTGAACTGGAATCCTAAAAGACCCTGTACATGTGCCCAATGCCTGTTCTGATGCATTTTAAGGAGAACGCATTGGCGCAGACTTGATGAATTGATTAATCAAGTCCACTGGAGTTTTCTAATTAGACCATTCCAGCAGCCTCAGCGTCATGTGTATTCAGCATCCCTGCATTTCAAAGTGATGGCAGGGGCGCTTTAACTAAAGGTCATTCGAAGAGCTTTAGTTAAGGCACCCCTGCTGCCATTTGAAGCATGGGATGCTGAATACACAAGACACTACGGGTGTTTTAATTAGAGTGGCTCCCAAGAGCAACTCTTAATTAAAATGCTCCGCCAACCCCAGAGCACATGTAAAGATGCCCTTTAATATTGGATTCAAAACAGAAGCAAAACTTTTTACCCTCCTGGTTTTATTATCTGACCTTTTACAGCTGATACAAGCATCTTTCTCTCTCAAAAGGAAAAAGAGCCATTACAGTGGGTAAGACCTGCTTCATCCTCATTATATCGTTTTTCTTCTTTTTTTCCCCAGGAGCTTGCATAACATTTTTGCTTCTCATTTGTGCCAATTTGGTAATCTGATTAACAGACACTCTTGCTGGCTCAAACATGGCTAATATGTGGGCATCAGAAATTCCCCTTCCCAGTAAAACCTGCCATCAAGAACAGGAAAACCCTGCAGTAAGACATAAACAAAGAAAGCAGGCTTTTTGCGGGGGGAGACTCCAACAAGAAGAGATGTATGCTGTTATACAAGTTATACATTTATCCATTTCAACGCGATGGAGAGTTAGCGATGGTTCACATCTAAGCATCAAGAATGTTTCTCTTAATTAATCCACCTGGTGTTATCTTTTACATGGTTCACATACAACAGCAATGGGTTTTTTTCCCCCCTGCTAACTTGTCTTTGGTGCACTTGCAATGTTAGATCCATGGGCATGAATGCATTCAGGAACTATGACGTGCTCTTAATTAAAAGTATTTATGTGGGAGAGGAGAAGGAGAGGGAAGGGAGTGGAGGGACATGGCTCTTTCCAAACCATTTGCAGCTAATAAAGAAAAATCACCTGCTTTTCATGAGTGCATAATTTGCAGATAAGCAGCAGATCTGCTGGCATGCTAAAGCTGTCCCACTATTTTACTGCCCACCAGAGTGCTTTAGAATAAAATTAATTTTGTCGGAAAAAAAGAGACAGAAAAGTGTCCAAATAGTTTAGACAGGTTGAGAGGATGCGCCTGAGATACTTTATTTTATTTTTAAAGAAAGGAAGTGTTTCCTTACCCAGCAAACCAACAATAAACCCTAACAATATCTCCTGAATAGGACTGTAGTAAAGTGTGCAACAATTAAAGTGAGTGAGTGTGAGTGTGTGTTTCTTCCTAGTGGCCAGTCCTCAAGAATCAGTCTGCTAAAGCTACCTGCTAATACGTTACTGTTTTTGTCAAAGTCCTGGTGGTCTAGGTTGTAGTGTTCGAGGTCCTGGTTTAAAGCCTTCCCAAGAACTTATGATATGAACTGGGGGGGTGTTACACTCCTGCAAGAGCAGATGGGTTTGCAGAGCTCCACCTTGGAGATGTGACTTCAGCCCTTCAGTACATGCTGTAAGCCGGGCCTGAATCTTTATCACAAAAGGTGACATAATTACATAGATAAGTAAAGATGCATGAAATGAGATGTTCTTCAGTACAGTCTTACTTTTCAGCGTTTAAAAGCAAGAAAACACAAGGTTTCATAGAAACGTCTTGAATATTTGGCACCCAGAGTCTACAGATTCAACATTACTCCCACAGCTTGAGGCAAGAATGGTTTTAGTGAGCAGTGGCCTGAATCACTAAAGGCAATGGGATCAGCCCTAGGCCCAGCTCATCCAAGTGGATGCAAGGTACAGTTTGCTGCACTTACCCTTGGACATGAATTCCAATGTTCAACAATCCCATCTAAATAACTCAACACTCATAGACAAGGCAATGAAACCAGAGGCAATGAAACCCAGCGTAACAGAGGCATGCGGCTCTCATGCTCTTCAGAAACTTAGCACCGTAGGGCTGCTACATCCCTCTTAAGAATGCCTAAAAAACCTGGACTTGGGGCAAACCACACAAGAGGATGGGTTGCTAGAGTGAGGAAGAAGAAACTCCATCGGCATAAGGGATACAGGATAAGCATCTACCACGAAGGACAGACGGCAAGCTTTTGTAAGAGATCCAGGATCCAGCAACGCTGGCTACATCTGGACTGCGCTTGAGCAACCTCTCCTAGGGTCTGTCTACACTTAGGCAGATTTTCTGGCAGAGCTATGCAGACAAACCTCCACTGGAGGTGCAGCATGTACTAGCAAAAAGAGTGCTTTTGTCAGTGGAGTATGAACCAGTTCCCCACACAGAGTAAGTTGAATTGTCAGAAGATTTTTTTTTTACTTCTGTAACTATAAAGACATCAAGGTTGTTGCTGAAGTAGTGGTTAACTCAGAGTGAGACTTTTTTTTCCTTTTTTTTACACTCGTGAGACAGTTATGGTGGCAACACTTTTAAGCAGAGACCAAGCCTCCATGTTCCCCTTCTCCAAATGAAAAGCTAAAGATGCCTTTATTTTTTAAAGGAATACTGTGGTTTGAATACACTTCCAAGGACCCCATCCTATCAGACCTTCTAAGGCAGGGGTTTTCACCCTTTTTTAAGGAGTGTACCCCTTCTGGTGGAGATCCCTCCTGGACTGTACCCCCTGGATGAGCGGAGGGTGGGGTCCCCACAGCCAGTTGACTAGCAGGAGGGGGTCCACCAGTGGCTAGGTGACAAGTAGGGTGGGAAGGGGGTGCTGACAGCCATCCATCTGTGAAGCACGGGTACTTGGCTGCAATGCACTTCCCAAGTACCCCCGTTTCTCTACACCACCACACTATACCCCTGAGACATTTCCAGGTACCCCTGGGGTATGCATACCCCTGGTTGACAACCCCTGTTCTAAGGTATCTGCTTGCCCGCCTCCCTACCCATGCTATAATCTTTAACGCGTTTATGCTTACATCATCATATGAAGTAAGGCAGCAATATTATCCCAGTTTTATACATGGGAAACTGTAGCAGAGAGATGCTAAGGTCTAAATCTTCAAAAGGTATTTAGGCACCTATTTCCCACTACAATGGATCAGACTTAGGTGCCCCAATATGATGTAGATGACTAAATACCTTTGGAGATCTGCTTCTGAGCAACGCATAGGAAGCTTGGTTCCAATTCTTGTTCTGTTACAAGTTTAACCAACTCTTATCCGGTTTTACCTGCACATCCTTTGCCCTGTCTCTGGATTCCCCAAAGTTAACACCCAGTCATTAGGGTTTCCACCATCTTTGCCAGGGAATTCTTTCTGTAGGTGGCTTTGCCTTTCCTCTTTTTGACAGGCCATTTCTTACCAAACTAGTCCAATATCATTTTAGCCATGTCCTAATGACCCATCTCATCCCCCAGTGAGAGCACTCACGCCCAGCAAGTCCCAGTGTGGAGGAACTGAGGCACATACAATGACCATAAAATAATACAAGATATTCCCATGCTCTACGACTTATCAGTTCTTGCAGAACAATGACAGCCATTGCCAGCAGAGTTTGCTCCATTCTTGTATGTGACATCCCTTCCCTTCTGAAATCACAAAGGCACTTCAGTATTTCGTTCTTTTGCCTTTTTTCCCCATCTGGTGAAACTTCCTTGCAGTCTGCACAGGAGTTGAGCTTTAACCCACTAACCTATTGGGTACCCATGCAGATGTTCAGGCCCCAACAATGGCAAGTGACCTCAAAGTAAATGCTGGCATCTTTCTAACTATACTTTGTCACTGTGCCTAAAGAAAAAGCTCACTTTGCAAAACAGGAATTCATTTGCCAGCACATGGGCTTCTCTGTTAAAAGGAACACAAAATACTATCTGCAGAAGGTTTGGGGTGGAATATCTTATTGCAATATCCCTGTACAGAAATCCCTGTGCCTCATCCAAGTAAGTGAACATTTTTTAACTCACACAGCGCTCCGTTTTGCTGGAAGGAGAATGTCTGACCCAGAAGGAATATGCTGCATCTGTTGATGGTGTTAATGCAAAATACTTTACCTCTCCTGCAGATACTGTAACCACAAACTCTGTGGGACTCAGGATATAAATCTTGGTTGGCTGTTTTCATGTAAGAGGTCACAAAGAAGCAGGCTTCTCTCTTGACTTTCTCCCTCTCTTCTATGTTCAGGTTATCAGTTCTGTTATGACCTCAGTACCAAATCCTCTTTGCAGCTACATACTATATGCCACAGATGTACAGTAAGCTCCTCTCTCTGCAGCAGACCCTCCGTCGCAGCATGGTGCACCGGATGGGAAGCCATGGAGACTCTCCCTCGTTCTGACACCAATTTGTTGCATGACATTGGGCAAAGCCATGCACACCTCTCTGCTCCCCTGTCTCCCCCTTTGCAAAATGGTGATGATCACACAGACCCATCTGAACTGCAAAGAAATGCCAGATTTAAGGCTGAGCCATTCCACAGAAGGAGGGCATCTTTTGCTATCAAAATGCTGCAGTTCTCTTCAGTGAGAGCCCATGCATGATTTAGGAAGCACATTTCTATAGTCTCAGGGTAGTGTTTTCTTCCATTCAATCATCTCCTGCACTTGCTCATCATTACAATCCCTCCTCCCCGCCTCCCCGCCCTCCACCGGGTGAAAGAGTTGGCTCTGGATCCAAACTTCAGCTGAAAAAGAGCTAGTGCTTTCTGGAGAATTGCAGCAAAACCCTGGATCTGAAATACATAGCTTTGGCTTTAGATTAGACCTTTATAACTCTAACTAATCACTAGTTTAGGCCAGATTCTGCCACTCTTCTCATGCCACCACAAAGGCAAGGGGAAGCTTTTAATGGGGTTAGACCCATACTATCAGCAGAATA
Organism: Alligator sinensis; assembly: GCF_000455745.1. Lineage (NCBI taxonomy): Eukaryota > Metazoa > Chordata > Crocodylia > Alligatoridae > Alligator > Alligator sinensis. The sequence goes on from NW_005841873.1 coordinate 4,162,647, forward strand.
ACATGCTACCGCGCAAGTAAAGGTAGTAGAATCCAGCCCTCATTTTCAGTGTCTCAGCCTGGGTATAATGTATAGCCTGGTTCATTGCCCCGTGGAACGGAGGAGCTATATCACTTTGAGAAGCGGCAACTTCGCCCCCAAACCTCTTGCTGTTTTTCTTCCTACCTAAGGACAGCAGCACCGTAACCAGCAGTAAATAACATGAAGTGTTCCCGAGCCCACCTGAAACCAAGAAGGCCTGGCTATGTGAATTGCTCCCATCATTTTAAACTGAGCCTTGACAGAGGAGGAGTACCTCCGTGATTTACTGCTTTTCACCCATTTGTACAGCTTGCCGCTGTGTGGAGTTTGACAAACCAGAGCACCAAAGGAGGACACAGCCATAATTCATGAATTCAGAGTAATAATAAGGGATTACAGAGAGCATTGCAAACAGCCAGCATTGCAATCCCCCCTCCTAGGATGTCAGAACTGTCTCCACTTCGACGAGCATCTTTGTTGGGCTTTCTAATTACCATGACAAGCATCAAAATATTACCTCTGATTACCCTGTAATTTTACTTAAGAAAATGCATGAGAATTTTAGAAGCGCTTTGGCTTCTGTACGACTTGGCTTCAGTATCCCAAACCCCCACAGAAAAAAAGCTTCCCTCCTCTACCTATTACATTTAAATGTTTAGAAATTGAATGGGCAACCGTTTACAATTGCAGGATGAAACTCATATTATACTTCCAGTAGATTTCTGAGAACCACATTTTCTTGCCAGCGATCCACGTTTTCCCTGAAACGGTGGAATTAGCTTTCTCAAGATACAAGTGAATAAGACCATGGCATTAAGTCCTCAACTGGAGCAAAACGGTCCTGCTCGAAAGGAGTTAGAGGGCTATGTTGCTTTTTACCAACCGAGGATCAACCTACTAGTAAAGTTGTGAGAACGGGGGCCAAAGCAGGTTCCCGAGGTCTGGTTCTGTCCCAGATAAGTGTAACGGAGGAAATGGTTAAGAGGCAAATTCTTGTATCCACAGCTGACTGAAAAGCACAAGCAATTCCAGTTAAGGTACGGGGCTACTGGCAGTGTAAATCTAATGAATGATATCAGTGTGGCTTTTGTTATTCCAGGCCTCAATATCTTCATCTGTGTAATGGGAAAAATAAAACAAAGAAGATAAATTAATTGCCGGTCACTAGCAAGCTGTAATAATGTAATGTCTTTCCTCAAAGATCATCACCGCCACCAAGCAATGTGAAACTGTTAGGTAAGTGGCAATGGAGTTTCCTACATACCAGTTCAACCAGTTCATCTTGCCATTGGGATGGCAAGATTTGAGAGGTTGGGGACTGACCATTCTTGATGCAACCTGATATGGCTTCTCCAAGGGAGAAAGTAATCACATCCATTTATGCTTTCCCTTCCCTTCGGACTCGACCACCTGAATTATTCAAAGATTAATAAGGTGGTTTGCAACAAGACTTATTATATTTGGATGGCTGTGAGTTGAATGTCAAGCTCTGAAACGAACTGAACCCAAAAGCAGCTCCTGGTCTGTGGTGCCACCAGACATTCTGGTTATCAGAGGATATAGGAGGAAGAAATGGCGTATAGCTCCCCATGCTCAATGTACATTAGACAGGAGGGAAAAAGCCCATGAAGGACTCCTTGATGGCACTGCCCTCTGCCCTCTCAGAGATAGAGGAGTGAGAATAATCTCAGATTGTTTATGCAGCCCATCAAAATTTACACAAATCCGTCTTTAAAAGCAGCAGACACACTGGGCTGTGACACATGCAATGCTATTCACTGGTAGCCCATGCCACTGCATGGGATTGCTCTGTCCTGAGTGCAGGACTTTGCACTTGTCCGTGTTGAACCTCAGGAGATTCCTTTTGCCCAAATCCTCCAATTAGTCTAGGTCCCTCTGAATCCTAGCCCTACCCTCCAGCATATCTACTACTCCCCCCAGCTTGGTGTCATCTGCAAACTTGCTGAGGGTGCTCTCTATGCCATCTTCCAGGTCGTTAATGAAGACACTGAACAAAACTGGCTGCAAGACTGACTCCTGGGCCACTCCACTTGATGCCGGCTGCCAACTAGACATCGAGCCATAGATTACTACCCTCTGAGCCTGATGCTCCAGCCAGTTTGCTATCCACCTTACAGTCCATTCATCCAGCCTGTACTTCCTTAGCTTGCCTGCAATAATGCTGTGGGAGACAGTATCAAAAGCCTTGCTAAAATCAAGGTGCATCACATCCACTGGTCACCCCGCATCCACAGAGCTGATCACCTCATCATAGAAAGCAATCAGGTTGGTCAGGCATGACTTGCCCTTGGTGAATCCATGCTGACTGCTCCTCATCACCTTCTTCTCCTCCCAGTGCTTAGAAATGGATTCCTTGAGGATCTGCTCCATGATTTTTCCAGGGACTGAGGTGAGGCTGACTGGTCTATGGCTCCCCCGGATCTTCCTTTTTCCCTGTCTTAAATATGGGCATTATATTTGCCCTTTTCCTATCATCGGGGACCTGTCCTGATTGCCATGAGTTTTTAAAGATGATGGCCAGTGGCTCTGCAATCATATTAGCCATCTCCCTTAGCACCCTGGGGTGCATCCCATCTGCCCCCATGGACTTGTACACATCCAGCTTTTCTTAGTAGTCCCTAACCTGTTCTTTCACCACTGAGCAGGGGCTGCTCCCCTCCTCCCCAAACCGTGCTGCCCAGTGCAGTAGTCTGGGAGCTGACCTTGCCTGTGAAGACTGAGGCAAAGAAGGCATTGAGCACTTCAGCCTTTTCTGCATCCTCTGTCATATAGGAGAAGGATGGCCCTGTACTTAGGGAAACAGCCTAGGACTCAGACTTGGGTTCAAGTCCTTTCTTTGCCACAGACCTCCTACATGACCTCAATAGCGTCTCCGTGCCTTTGTTCCCTAGCCACAGAACGAGAGGGGAAAAGCAATTCCCCCACTGCGGTCTACACACAAGCATTAAGGTATAGCAAATATTGTGTCCAGGCTCATGATGGAAAGACAGAGTGACCCATTTCAGATACAGACAGTGGGACCCAGAACTGATAGCGACTTGTGGCTAAAATCATCACCTCTGGAAAGATACCGCTGTTTCCAAAACTAATTAAACTTAACCGCTGCAGTTGGGTGAATGACTGATTTTTGTATTTTTTTTTTTTTGGTTTGATGCCTAAACTAAAAATTGCAAAAAAATAAAATAAAATAAATTTTTGGGGAAGGGAGAAAAGGGGGAATGCATGAAAGAATTTTTTTTTTAATGTTTAAAATGGCGTAAGGAGCTGAGTTGCTGTGATCATTAAAGATCCCGGGACACTTCTGTAAGATGAAATATGCTTATCCACGTGGCAGTCTGGAAACTACAATTCGGGTCACTGTCCCCCCCGTCATCCTAAATCACTTTTGGTAGTGTCAGGTGTATATGGTGCTTTGCACTTCTTGCCTTGCACAACTGCTGTCCTGTCACATAGCTGCCTCAATTCAACGAGGAGCAGCATTTCTCCCGCAGAGCACCACATGCCTTGCCTCACCAACAAGGATGCAGCAAGTAGCGACAGGTGAGATTTCAAGATCAGTAATTTATTAGTCAAGTATGCACGCGTAGGACAACAGACCCTAAACAAGTATAAAATTAGATTAAATCCAACACGTCAAAATGATATGTTTGGGCTAGAGAGAGTTGGGATTTGTTTTTCAATATGACTGGATCTTCCCAGATTTAAGTTTAAAAGGGTCAAAAAGAGGTCAGTTTTCCGAAGTGACACAAGGAAACATTGACCTCTGAAAAAAATACAACGCCGGAACAGAGCATCAGTTTGATACGGACTCAGAGGACAGAGGCTTCCTCCTAAGCTACCGATGCCAATTCATCATCTATTATAGACCTCCCATCTAGCTACCTACTCAGATCCAGCCTGCTTGACTTCAGAGAATCACAAAATTGTTTGCTTTCAGGGGCCACTTGGCAATAAGAAAATAGTTATCTTTGGTCTTTGCTTCAACAGCTTTCTACTAAATTTCCTCCAGTCATTCCCTAATGTCAACTCGCATCTTCTGCTTCATGGTGGATCAAGCATCCAAAATTTGCAAGGAATTTTTAATGAGCATTATTGCAACGTGATAAATACTGAAAGCCTGCATGATTGTCCCTTGATATAAAACAGACAGGCTGCTTCCGGTGACTGTGAAATACCATGCTTGCAATCCAGCAGACATGGTCATTTGTTAATTTGGTTCACAGCTCCTAACAGAATATGCGTATTCCTTATTCTGTGTGTTGGTGGTTTCTGACCCAGTCATAAACCCTATCCTTTGTTTTCCACACCATTTAAAGCAAGGCAAGAATGCGTGCATATTAGCTGTCAGGCAGAATTTTCCCAGCCAGAAGCATCAAATTCAAGGGTCAAACCTTGAATTTTCTTAGTCTTTACAAAAGAACGCACTGATGAAGCATCTGATGATGCTGAAGCCTGAATAAGAACTGAAGATTTAGTCCCAGACTCTTAATGACAACATGCAATCTTGAAAGCCCTGCAGAAGTCAGTGTTGTGGTTCTCTCAATCGCAATGCCCAGTGTGGATGTGGTTATTGCTTTGATGATTATATTAGAGGTGTTTATATTTTAGTGGGCTCACTAATCGCAGCCTGGCTGTTATGAGCTGAATGTTGGTGGAATCTAGCTCAATCTTTCCCCCTTATCTGACAATTATGAGAACTGGAGCTAATGTGCAGGTCCCTCCGCACATTTATCATCCATGAGAATTCCTGTCTGTGTCAGTACTGCCCGGCTTTTGCAATGCAATTTCAAAGCATTTTCCTGCTTGAAGAAAAATAGAGCCATTTCAACTGACTTCTTCCTGAGCAATGTGAACATTAGGCCTTCCCAGAAAAAGTAATATTAGCTGTTGAAAACGAGGTGCAAAAAATCTTCTTGCTCACAGATGGATGGATAGACATTTTTGTGATGGATGAGTAAGAGGACGGCCTTGTTTTTCCTTTATCATCACCGTGGTCAAGATGGCAAGCGAGTTTAATTTCCGAGCTTCTCAGTTTGCGCGAGGATTTTGCAAGGTAGTTTTTTGCCAATAGCTGCCAAGTCCATTTCAGTTACGTAGCAAAAGGCCAAGATTTTCAGTAGTCACTACTCGTTTGGGGTGCCCAACTTGAAACGCTCTAAAAGAGGCCTTACTTTTCAGAAGCCAGATGTTTAGCACTTCTTGAAAATACGGCCTCTTTATTATGTCTTATGTTAAGCGCAAAATGTGGAGCAATCCAGAGACACGACTTTGTGTCAGATTTACTACAGGGACCCAGGCACTTGAAGATGCAGGTAAGCACTTAATAGGAACTTTAAAAGAAACTAGGTACCTACCTCCTATTGGACTTTGATGAGATTAAATGCTTGGGCTGTTCTGAAAACCCAGCAAGGCATCCTTCTGCGTCTTTAGGCATCTACACACATCTACCGTCTAAACCAGCAAGGCTCCACCAGGGTGCCATAATAAATACTAAAGCACTTTCCCCCCTCTCCCACCCGCTTTCTGAAATGAGGTGATGGACCCACCACACATTTCTGCCGTGGGTTGCATTACAGAGACCGAACAGCTGCTTGCACCCTACTGAGAGAAGTGGGCAGGCATGCAATGTGAATGTATTGCTAGTTGAGCAAAGCATGATCATTTGTCTTTTGTTACTATGGAAATCATCTGCATGGTTGCACATGCAAATGCCTGCACTTGGGCAGCCAATTAAATATGTCAATAAAAGTATATAAATAAACCAGGGTTTACATGTTTACTCACTATGCAAAGAGCAAAAAAATCATATTTATCTCACGCTGATTAAATTGGTATGATTATTGCAAATCATTTTGTTTCACCTGGAGCTGTAATTAAGTGACACCACTTAATGAGAAGAAGCCAGCATTGATTGAACATACTTCTGTTGGAAAGTTCCTCTGACAATGAAGGATGTTTCTGTTTACATCTCTTGGCATTTTCCATTTCCCCGACACCGCTGCCTTTCCAATGAGATGAAATACGGATTTTTTACACAATTCAAAATATCTTTGCAAAAGATATTTACAACTTTCAGCCACTTTGCAGCTTGGACAAACCACCAAATGATCTAAAAATATGCTTTCCTTCTAGAACTTCATTTTTTTTTCAAGTCAAAACAATCAATATGACAATTAAAACAGTATTGAGTTGACCACGCTATTTATTTTCCATGGGTATACTAGGCCAAATTCTGCTCTCATTTAAATGGGCATATTACTGTCATAAATCCCGCGATTTCAAGGGAGCTCCTCCGCATGTATACAAAGCTAAGGGCGAGATCGATTTGGCTCACAGACTTCCAAAAGAAATAGGCATATGAAAAAATGAAATGATGACTGTATGCGATGCTTACAATACCCCGCTGACGGACATTCCTAAAACCAGATGGATAAACTTACTAACAAAACTCACATGTGCTGGGGGGGTTTCTACTTGCTCAAAGTCAGCTTGAAGCTGTGATCTTTCACCTGAATGCTGAGCACATACCAACCTTACTTTACAGCTTCTGCTGATGTCTCCTGCCACTATGTGGAAGTGTGATGGATGGCAGAAGAAAGACCTATAAATGAGGTTTTGCAGGTTTTATTCAGCATCAGCCCCACCAGCCATATGTCCCTCATTTGCATGGCCAAACTCGGCAGAACTCTTTTATTGTGGCTCATTTTGTGGTCTCTGAAGACACCGTAAATATTTCCCTCTACAGAGAAGTCTTACCGCATTAATGATAATAGGATCGTTTTGCAAGGCAAATAGGAGTACTGCCATCCTTAAGTAATTTGGCATCGTGATGTTTCATATTCAGAACAACCCACATCCAAGACTTACCTGGGGTGGCTAATGAACTTTTCACCTAGCCCAGATCAGGATGAGAAAATGATGCTTTGTGTATTTTCAAATTCATTGAAAGAATTCAGTGCTCCTGAAAACCGAGGATACATAGAAGTTATCTGAGCCAGGTACACTGTTTTCAAGGTCTGCGTCTGTGCAATACTCTTCACGCATAACACTCATAATTTTGTAACAAACTTTCTGTTCTTGCCCTGGATCGCCCTTGAACAGAAACTGCCAGTCAGGCTTGCCTTGCGATGCACGCAGAAGGGGACTGGAAAGAAAATCCATCACTCATATTTTCAACTATGATGTGAATTTACATTTCTAAAGGCAAAGGACTAGGTTGGAAGCCTTAAAAAAAAGAAGAAAAAAAAAGGAACAGCTTAGCTATTTTTGTTCACTACACAACGGAAACCTGCTGCTAACAGGGGCCTATGGTCAATATTAAATATTGCAATATAAATATTTACTACTGCTACTGTTAATAGTAGGAAGCCACCTCACCCCTCACTCCTTAGTATTGATCAGAGTGGAAATGAAAGCTTTACGATTAGCCAAGAGGATATGGGAATGGGCTCTTAGTAAAATGCAAATAGAGATTAACCCAGTCTCCAAAGATATGTTGTCCTCTCCACCTCAAATGCGAAACTGCTCTGTAATTTTGGCGCTATGTCCGAACGGCCATATTTCTTGAATGCCGCTCTAAGTGGCAGCCATCTTCAGAGAAAAGATGACTTTCTGAAATTTCCATCCTACAAGCGGGTGAGAATCATCTGAGTTCACCGTCATATTTTGAGTGCCGAAAGCCTTGCAAGATTTCAGGACGACGACTAGTAAAACCTATCCATGGTTTGACTTCAATTTAGTAGTCCAAACCACAGCCGACGGTGATCCACATACAAAAATTGCCTTCTTGGACCACCCGCGAAATCTCTCAGCGGCAACTTCATATTGGAATAAATGGAAACCTGAAAAGAACACACACGCCTTCATCTGTGAAAAGATATCCACCGATGGACATATTTTATAGGGGTTTACCAGTATTTGTGATTTCTTGGTCCCTTTATCAGTCACCTCAAGCACCTGACACCCTGGTTGAAAACATCTGGATGCCTCCCCGTAAGAAAAATAACAATAGAAAAAAATGATACTCTGGTTCCATAGCTCACAGAGCAACTCTGTCTTGAAGGAATATCTGAGGTAGACCTATTAGGGGTCATTTAACATCAGTGTACACAGGCCATCATCGGGGTCGGAAGAGGGAGATGAAATAACCAACACTGTTCTCAGCTGACGGAAAGATGGGTGCCCAGAGATGCATCACTCTGTACTAATAAGCATTTGCAACCATCCATCTTCATGGGACATATTTGTCTACTGCCTCAAAGTGAATGGGCAAATAGCCAAAGTCTCTGTTTTTTCACTCCCTCTCTCTTTTGAGGGTAGAGTTATAGAGGAATCGATGCCAGAACAAATCTTGGCCATTTTCCCTTAAAGACAACCCAGGTCGTTATTATTTGTCACTACTGTCTCGAAATCTGGCCATTATATACATTGTAACTATATACAAAGGCAAAACGGGTGGGAGTGGGAAGGGCAGGGAAATACTTGGATACTTCAGCACTGCTCTCCAGCCAACCAGCAGGAGTTACTACCATTCCCTGGTGAGCGCGGGGCAGCACATCACGTCCCAAACCCATTGCAATCCAAAGACCAGGGGGCAGAGTGAGATTCAGGTTGGGGATTTCACCAGCCTAGCATAGACTTGTATGAAGGGCTTGCTCCTGTAGCCATTACAGATCAATAAGAAGCTCAGTGGGACTAAGGAGCAGGAAGCTGAATCCCTATATCTGAGCGCACAGGCTAACCAGCAGGTCATCTTTCCTCTGGTTAAAAGGCTCTGGAAGAGTCACAGAATCATAAAAAATGAGGGTTGGAAGGGACCTCAGGAGGTCACATCTAGTCCAACCCCCTGCTCAAAGCCGGCCCAGCCCCAACTGGATCATCCCAGCCAAAGCTTTGTCTAGCTGGGTTTTGAAAACCCCCAAGGATGGAGCTTCCACCACCTCTCTGGGTAACCTCATCCAGTGCTTTACTACCATCCTAATGAGAAAATTATTCCTAATATCTACCCTAAACTTCCCTTGCTGCAACTTAAGACTTCCCTTGCTGCTCCTTGTTCTGTCATCTGCCACTGCTGAGAATAGCCTAGAGGCAAATCAGATGTGTTGAGCAGACTCACTCTATAACGCCATGACCAGCATTTGCACTTAACTTGATTTGGTCTCAATGAATCATTTGCTTTTCCAGCCATCGGATGGGTGTGAAGAGGTGAATGAAAATTTGGCCAGGCTTCAGCCTCGCTTTTATTGAGCCTGACCCTGTGAGCCCTGAAGCCAGTAAAGCTGCTGCTGGCATCTGTGAGAGCTCTGCCTGTAAGAAAGGGCTGCAGCATCTGAGCTTTAAATGAATTTGTTTTAGCATTGTTGTTTATTTAATATAAAAAAAGGGAATTTGAATCAAAGCGCACTGTGAGCTCGGCATACAGGGAACTAAGACTGTATTTTGAGCAATGGGGGGCCTGCATCCTAGCATGCCCAGTGCCCCTGACTGCCAAAGTCCACCCAGGCCATTGAAATCCATTGTACTGCAACTGTAGTCCAGACATTTGTGAAAAGAGCAGCCACACTGGATTCATTAACACTGCTAAGTCAATACTCCCAAACCACTTTTTGCAATAATCCCTCAGCTTTAACAAAGGCTTGTAGTCGATACAAACTTCTGCTGCTTTCAGCCCTGCAGCCCACCATGGAAAGGGTCTGGGATGAGACCAATGCCCCTGACCTACAGAGCCCTTCATTCTTCAGGAAAGACCTTCAGTAAAGCTAATAAAGAAAATGAGCCCTTTGTTTCTAAAAGTCACCTTGTCCTACTCTAACTTGCTGCAAAAGTAATAATAAAAATCTCTCTTTTTTTTTTAAACAATCCCATTTGATACTTAAAACGCAGCCAACAGGGAAGAGAAATGTACTATTAAAGGCAGGAGTTAAAAGTCTTAGTGCTGAAACTAATACAGACCATATTTCAGATATACACGCATATAAAATATATGTTTTACGTTTGGCATCAGTTCCCCCTACCAAAAATGTGGCAGCTGTATTTGCTAATCTCCATGGGAAATATTATAAACAATAAAAAGCAAACAAATTTTCCTTTCAAATAAGCTTGACCTATATATTTCAGACATATGTTCCCCTCTGAAACTTCAACCCTCTTTGATGGCTCGCTACATATTTCCCCCCACTCTAAGAGCAAATTCTTTGTTGTCATAGCAATTCTTTCCCACATTACTATAATGCTGGCCTCCTCGGTTTCTGCAGCTAGCAATCAAAAGCCTCCCCTCCTGCCCTGCCTCCTCAGCCCGCAACAAGCAGTTAGTATTCCCCAGTCCGTTGGTTGTTTTGCACATGAGCTTTCACTATTATGCTTCCACCCCTCTAAATTCAGACACTTAATGACACATATCCTAACATCGGTGGAGACAGGATTCACTTTGGAATCATCTACATTTTTGTCTTCCCTCCTTGGCTTGCAGTGCAGCCGATGCATTTGCTCTATTGTTTCCAGCCTCCTCTGGTGGAGGGATGAACTGTCCCCATACACCTCCAGTAAGCACTATGTTTTCAGGCTCCTTAAAATCCATCTTGAAATGGCTCGAGCTTATTAAGAACTGAGGGATATTAAGAGCATTCTCATTATTTTTACCCCTGTAGATACGATCAAAGACTATGCAACCAGACCGTTTACTGGATTGTCCAAGTAAGCTTGAACTGAGGATTTATGAATCTAAAAACAGGAGTTAATTCTTGGGAGCGGAAAGTCTTGCTATATTAAACCCAAGCTTTTTTCCATGGCCCAACCACTGGAGAGAGACAAACGCTCACTTGCCCGATATGCGGCAATGGTTAATGGTCAGGTTTTTTTTACGCACCTACTCACTAATGCTGACCGGTGACCTCTTGCAGTTCACAAGTGAAGTGACGTTTCCACCCGCTCTCATTTATCTCCCCTTCTCTTTCCCATCCACAGGTCTGCCCCAGCACAGATGCTCCTTCTCCTTAAGGGGTGATGGATCATCACTTCAGCAATCATTCCTCTTTCCAAGTGCCCCTTCTCCTTACACTGCCTGTTGAACAGCTCATTGCTAAGAAACCAGAATGGTGATAACCAGGAATAACAGCATAGGTTCATAGATTGTAAGGCTGGAAGGGACCTCAGAAGATCATCGGGTCCAGCCCCCCTGCACCAAGCAAGAAAAGACAACTGGGGTCAAGTGACCCCAGCAAGGTGACCGTCCAAGTCTCCTCTTGACGATTTCCAGGGTAGGCGATTGCACCACCTCTGGAAGGAGCTTATTCCACAGTCTGGACACCCTGACTGCAAAGGAGTTTTTCCTAATGTTGAGTTTGAAAAGGTCTTCCAGGAGTTTGTGGCCATTACTCCTGGTTTCCCCCAAGGGTGCCCGATATGATATATAGCATGATATAACAGGCTAGCAGAAGCTACCAAACATAAGGTTGTAGGTCTGATCCTGTCCTCAGTGACATCGAGGTTTGATACTTTTTTGACCTGGCAGAGGATGAGGTCTTGTGTTCATTCATATCGGTTCCTGCAAACCTTAGTGAGTCAAGTTAAAGTCAGTGGTACTGCTGGTTCCAGTAAATCCTGCTAAATGGGACAAAGAATCAGGCCCCGGATGTGGGCCCATTCTCACGGAAATCAACAATGACAAAAAATACGATTGATCTGGAAAAACTATGACTCTGACTTTATGGAGAACCAAGGTACTCATGCTGAAGGAGAAGCAGTTTTCTTCTGCATGTTGCCTGTGAAGAGAATCTAATCGGTGTAGAAAACCCACTTCTGTGCATTTCCATGCTGCTAGAAAATAAGTACAACACCTGAAAAATTTCCCTGGATGAATGTTTTTGTACCGTAGCAGACATTTCAATGCATTTTGGGCAATTAATTTATTTTCCTTTACAGTGAAATGCCACACAGCTACTGAACAGCATACCGCAGAAGTGCTGAGACCCATAATGGGACCAAGGCTGGACTGTGCCAAGCACTGTACAAATGTGCACCCCTGAATCCCTCTGATCCACCCCGCCTCCTCCTCCCCATACGCCCCTTCGCTGACTCCAAAGAGTATGCAATCTAATATGCACTTGGTAAGAAAAGCTCTAGGTAGTCTGCTCTTCAGGAGGAATCAGAGAGCCCCCAGACGAGCTTTGCCTTTGTGGAAGGGGGAGAAGAGGGGGACAAGAGAAAACAAGACTGAGGAAATATAAAATGGGTTGCATGTGTCCTCCAAAAAACCAAACTTATCTCATATAATGTGCTAGAAGCTGCAGGAGAAAGCTACTTTGCTTAATGACTTATCTTATCCCTCCCCCAACTCCTTCCCGCCACACACTTAAGACCAGATTGTGATCAACCCATGCACACACATGCAAGAACAAGGGAAAGGTTTCTCCTACTTCCCCCATTTGCTTAAGGGCCAAGGTGCTGGGCCGTTGCATACCCCTGCGTAGCGGCCAAGAGCAAGCTGCTCGAAAGAGAGCAGGTCTAGGGAAGAGAGCACGGTCCCGCTTCCATACCCATCCATGCTATGGTACACAGGAGGACCACGTACACCAGCAGGAACTGCATGCACCATTAGTGAAGACTGGATGGTGGAAGACTTCCTTGTCCACCCAAGGGACAGACCAAGTCTCAAGAGAGAGAGCATCTCCACAAGCACTCTGCAGAACCACGCGGCTCTTCTGACATGGGGCGAAAGCCAAGAACAATTTCTATCCCTCACAGTTTGCCTTGTGTGAGTACCCCCTTTGCTCGAGGAGTTTTATTTTGGGCCAATGCAGAGCTTCAGCCTCCTGTACAGCACAATTTATGAATTAAACAAAACACATCATCATACCCCCGACCAGCCAATCATGCATCTACTACTACCATAGTAAATTGGGATGAAATAAGGGGAATAAAAAGTTCACTGATCTGCATGCTTGTTCAGTAGGGCTCTCACGGCCTGACTTCAAAATGACAAATGAAAGACTTCGGATCCATTTTTGGTTTTCAATAAAAATCTTGTTTAACACCGTCATGAATATTCATGCTGTTGGCCCAACTCCAGATTAAAGAAGAGGAGCCAAATCAAGCAGGGAA
>NW_005841873.1:4175817-4199475 GCF_000455745.1 Alligator sinensis
CATTGGCGTTTGTACGCTACGGCAGGCACTTTAAAAATGGCACAAAACGAACATAGCTGCATTAACCACGGAGTAGGCTTCAGGGGAAAGAAATCCCGCCCCGACCTCCTGCGAAGGAAGCCTTTTGTGTTCACACTGAGGATGCTTTGCAGCAAGAGCCCGATCAGCGGGAATCTGTCTGTGGAGTTCAATGGGATTTGGATCTGGCACTTGCATCCCAGGAGCGTAAAGGCTGCTGCACTCTTGCGCTCAGCTGCTGCTTGCAGTTGACATGTGCTGAGATGCACCATGCAGCGCGGTGTCTCCTGAAGGCCTGGCTTTAAAACAGGTGCGATGCCTTTGGCAGCAGGGCGAAACCGTTTGAGAAGGTGCAGAGTGCACGCCTCGTGTGCTGGGTGGAAAGAAAGGAGACTGGGAGGGGGCAGGGGGCGTATCAACATGCCCTTCCTAGAGGTTTGAACAGCTGCCTGTGCTAGCCTCCAGCAGTCCTTGTGCTTGTGTAGGTCAAGGTCTCCGCTTGGAATGACTCCTTTGCAGAGACAGGCAAGAAGGGCCGATTTCTTGATTGCTCTTCCCCATCCTCTCGCCCCACTTGTGAAAGCAAGTCATCAACCACCCCCAAGTCTCACCCCACCTACTGAGGTGTTATAAACCCTGGTTTACAGGTGGATCAACTATGGCACAGAAAGACAACCTATGTGCCCTTTCTACTGAGACTTTCCCAGGTTCATATCGAGTCGGTGGCAACCTCAGGATGGAGCTCCGGGGTATCTAGCGCTAGCTCCCAGGTCTCTCCCTCCTACCCAACACCCTTTGTATCTAGGTTATATTGCCCATAATAGGCAGATGGATCTCACAAATGTCAAAGAGTCCCAAAGAATCAGGGTGAAGGATGATTTTGTGGTTAAAGGCACTCAGGAGAACAGGGCTTAACACCAAGCTCCGCCACAGACTCTCTCCAGTGACCTTTGCCATGTCACTTCAGCTCAGATCAATGCAAGTATTTAGGTGCCCAGTTCTTATTAGTTACCTAATTCCCACTGAAATCAAAGCGCCACTGAACAGATACGTACCTAATTGAAACCAGAAGTTAGGCACCTACATGCCTTTGAGGATCTGGGCTGTATTGCTCTGTGCCTGAGTGCCACCCCTATATCAGGAGGACAAGTCTTGACAAAAGACAGCAAATTTAATATGGTTTAGATTAATCTGATACTGCCCTTCTCCTGCCCTTTTCTTCTTTCTTGTCTCTTCATTACTGTCCATGGTGTGGTAGCGCTAAGGAGTCCCAGTCCTGGACCCGTGTTAGACACTGTTCAAATACAGAGGCTGATGTTCAAGCTATTCAGACCAAGCAGAATCCCTTACTGCACATTTGTACAATGCCTAGCGTAACAGAGGGCATGCCTTGATCTCAGTGCTCCTGTGGTTAATTAATTAATAACAGAAATGGAAGAATAACAAATGGTAAAACAAATGCTAAGCTGTGAGTGGGGCTTTGTTTCCACTAGGCTACTTTAGAGTGATTGTACCTCCGACTGAGTAAACTTTGGCTGTTTTAATGAATGTTGGTAGTTTTTTGGTTTCCAACCTGATTCAGCAGGGCATTTAAGTATTTGTCTAACTTAAGCGTAAGTAGTGCCATTGAAATTAATAGGATCAGTCATGTTTAAAGTTAAGCATGTGCTTAAAGCACCTTGATGAATGGAGTTTTTAGCAACACATATTCTTGCCCAATTACCATGTTTGCTAAGTAACCAGAAAGAGAGGCACCTGTCCTATGAGGCTTTTTTATATTTTTGAAAAGCAAGAGCTGCTTTCAGCATTTATTATTTTAAACCCCAACCATTGAAACCTCTACATGCGCATACAATGGAGCGCTGATAACATTGTATAAGCATCTATCATGCCCTGGGAAGATATTATTACTCCTCTATAGCAGGGTCCTCTCATAGTATCAGATCAAGTTTTTTTATTGGGCTTAATTAGAGTAAAGAAATCATATCCCAAATCTCTTCTTTTCTTCTTCCATTTCAACTACAAAAAGGGGACGGTGCGGATGGGGTAAGTGGTTATATTGGTTACTCAGGAAAAAAGGCTGACCCAGCACATGGGAGGAAGCGAATAATTAAAAGGACCCAATCTTGTAAACATAGTTATGCATTTCCTTAAATTTAGTCACATGAATAAAGCTGCATGAGTCATGGTAGGAAGATATCCCAATTTTGCTCCCCTCCAGACCTGCAAAAGAACCGTTCAACGGTAAGAAACGGAGAAATACTCTAACCATACATTTATTTCTCAGCATGATGTGAAGGGCATGATCATGATCTCAGCACACGTGATCCAGTGAGTTATAGTCACTCAGTATTATCTAATCTCTCGCTCTCTTTGGCTCACCTTTTGCAGAAACATTTTGGAAACCTGCTATGCAGACATGGCAAATTCCTTCCTGTCCTAATGAGGCTTTACCACTCCCACATAAACCATTCGCTCCATTAGAGCTACCCACATAAGTATGGACTGCTTACTTCAGTAAATGTTCACAGGATCCAACCTGATCTGGTCACTTTAAATAACGGATGAAAACAGAGAGGTTGAATTCAGAGAAGCACAAAACGGTGAATCCTCATTACACCCAGCTCTACTTCTTGGGCCACAAAAATTGGGTCAGGAACTTATGAGAGCTCATTTTCTCTTGCTATTACACTTTGATCGTAAATCCTAAGAAGAAAACATCGGTTGGGGAGACCCGTAGGTTTTGCACAACCAAAACCCATTATTGGAATTCTATCTACCCAAAACAGCAAAGGTGGTTCAGTTAACAGAGACCACCTTTCCTCTGGGGGGACTGTAAACATTTGCCAAACCTTTAAAAAAATTGTCCAACGGAGGTCTGGTTCAACTTGTCTTTTATTTTCCCTCCCTTCCAAGAGAACTGTTCCTTCCAAAACAGGAAAATCTATCATACACACATTTGAGTTTGCACGTTTTAAAGTGGGAGCTGTGATTTTGAATGTGACAGCTTCATTTTCTTGTGTTTGTAATGACTCAATTACTGCAATCCTCTTGTGGTTTTTTGGCTGCTTCTTTTATGTTTCTGATTCTGTGAACTGATTGAGTGTTTGATGACAAGGCAAATCATGGAGCCAATGTAACACTCCCAGGGGACCCCTTAAGCACCATTTAGACAATTATCAAAGTAACATTCCTTATACATTGAGATGTTTTTAGCAGAGAAGGATGCACACATGTTCATTGCCGCTTGGCATGAATCTGTATATTCTGGCTCTTCAAGGAAGGTATTTAAAAGAAAAAGCCATAATAAAAATGAACAGCTGTGAGAATAATGTGGAGGCAGATACTATTATGCAACACAACAGGACAACCGTTGACTTTCTGAGCAATCATTACCTGGAACAAGCCACTCTAAACCCATTTCCAATCATGACAACCATGTCCCCTGGTGCCTCCCCCTCCAATCCTGCGGCGATCCCTTTTCCAAATTATAGGAAGAAGAGGGTTGTGATCCTTCCTCTTGAGCATTTCTGCATATAATGCACCCCATGCACTTTCTAAACAATGCCTTGCCTTTTGCCATTATTTTTTAGCAAGGTTGAATGAAGGGCACACAACACCAAAACTAGGGCAGTCAGTATTACTGGCCCTCCAGATTAATCTTCTTCTGTCAAAGAACTTCACAAAGGTAGGCAAGTAGCAATGGATTAATATCAAAGAGGTGAGCAATAATCCCATTTTGGCAATATTAATGCTATGAATAGTTTGTGTAACACATTTCCCATCTCAAGACTTCCAAATCCCTTTCAAAACTACGGACCTAATCCTGTAAAGATTTACACATCACAATAGGGTAGCCCCCCACAAAGCAAGAACAAGACTTAGCAGCAGTCCCTCTACTTGGGAACATGAATCGCTCGCCCCTGGGACCCCAGCCAAGCCAATCATCCCCACTGCAGTAAGAGTTAAACCAATGCTCCTGTATCTGCATTGGCGTGTAGAGCTCTTCCCAGGCACCCTGAAGGAACAGGATACCTACCCCACCAGGAATGAGGTGCTGTGCAGCTAGGGAGCTCTGCAAAAGGCCAGGACTTCTATAGTTCAATCCTTCCCAGAGCCCTGCTGGAGTATTTAAGTTTTAAAGGCCCTTGAACAGATTTACTAATGCTACCTAGGTTTCACCAAAGCCACTCCAAAAAGGGCACGTCTGCAGGAAGGAAAGGAATTGTGACCGTCACCAGAAACACGCTGGGTCACTGAAACCAAAAAAAAAAAATGGACTTGTTTAAGACCAAGAGACACGAGCTAATACATACTTCTTATACTGCGAGAGTGGCCACAGACCCTAAGTAACATCAGGAACCTACTTGCACTAAACTCTTGCACAGACGCACAATGAGAGAAGTGCCCTGCCCTAAAGAGCTTGCAAGCTAAAAAGACGAGGGCAGAAGAGGAGGAGGAGGTGGAGGACTTGTTATAAAATGACACATCAGAAGTCCCGTCTCCTGCCTCTCAGCCCGATGCTCTGTCCAGTAGACAACGAGATCAGCGACCCGTTCTCAGCAGCTCTGGCATGTGGTTTCTGGCCACCTGCATAAAGTAAGCAGTGAATAATAATAATACATTGCTGTGGGTTTATGCTACTGTTTACCTAGGCAGCAAGAAATGAAAACAGAGGTTACCATCGCAATGGAAACAATACTCGTTACCTGAGTTGATGCAAAAATTAAGGCAGATGAGTTACTAGATGGCTGAACATTCACACTTAGGCAAGAGAGGGGGAGGACGCATTTCCATCCATTCCTAAAGAATTCTTCAGGATTTTCTTCTGGGGGTTTTTTTTCAGGAAATTAATAATTAGTTTGGAAATGAATATCCAAACTAACACAAGAAGAAAAGCCTGGCTTTCTCCTGTTCTCCCGTCTCTGGCCAGCAGATAAAATCTTCACCTAACCCTAACAACATTTCTGCCCAGAATTAATTACAGCAATGTTGTTCCAGACAGATAACAAGCGGAGCATTCTTTAAGCACGACCCTGGAGTCCTAGAAAGTGGAGATTAGCACATCTACTTCATGCCCACATGGACGAGGCAGGGCTGTTCATTGCACAGTGTTTTGTGCAGCTTGATTTAAGGCAACGATGCTGCACCACGGAAGTCAATGGAAGATTTGCCACTGGTTTTAATGAGACATGGCTCAAGCCCTACCTGACCTAAGCAATAGGATTTCCGCAACTTTGCTTGAGGGGCTCAGTTCTGAAGTTGAGCTCGTTAGGCCATTAAATACCGCGAGAACCATCAGGAGCATGGTAGTATCTCTAAATAGCTGCCCAATCCCAATGTCAAGGATCCAGGTCACCTACTTCAATGCTTCTGTAAAGCTGCCTGCAAGGATGCATGATCCCTAATACTGGAACTTCCTTGTGTAATATATTTCTAATGGTTTCTGCTCTTAATGCGTGTTAGGCACTCCTCTACCCAATCCTTTTCACTGTGTGATGAATAGCCAGAATGAATTAGGACTCTGATGTCACTGTTTTACTGATGGAGCCCATACATTATCCCATAAAACAGCATGGCCTATCAGATATACATACACACATACATCAGACATACATACATGCACATCCCAGGAACAAACACTACATGTGCAAGCTAAGTGAAAGGCCCAGCCATTCCCTCCCCCCATCACTACAAAGCAGAAGGGTAGGGGTTGATGCTACATGGCTCCAGTCTCCCACAAGTCCAAGGGCTTCCCCCTGTGTCTCTTTTCCTCTAGCCTAAGCAGAGATCTGAAACCCTAAAGAGGAATCATTGGAGACTGCTGGACTTCCAACACAAATTAACCCCCTGGCAGCTTTGCTAGTTTGCCTATGATCAGCCAAAAATGTGAATTTTTTCATTTTATCCAATCTCAGCCGCACAGATCAACTAGAGGAGGAGGATGCCTGTTATTGCAACCCTTTGCAGGGCACCAATCAATACCTGATATCTGGCCCAGCTGCATATAGGTTTGATCAGAAGCAATGCAACTCTCTTCATGAAACAAAGTCCTATGCACCAAGTTAACCTACATGTGAAGGTGATTTCAGAACAGCTTCTAGAGCCTATTCTAATTCCTTCTGAAGACAGGCCAAACTAGAGCCAAAAGCACTCCGCACTTCATAAAAATCTTCAGCGCTTGCCAAAACTGACTTGTCTAATGCTAGATTAGCAACTCCCATTGCCTTCAGCGTTTGTTTTCAGCCGTTCTGATGGGAAATGGTGCAGTGAAAGGGTATCGCCATCAAGTTACACCATCACAGTGGTCCTCTGCTTTCTTCCCCTTTACCCAGACACAAGCATTATCTGCCAAGACGCACATAAGCCATTATGCACATACAACCATTTCATTGCTAGCACAGCGTGAGCATCATTTGTGTCCTGATGAAGAATACCCTCTGCCCACCCTGCCACAAAAAAAATGTTGCCTCCAGCTCAGGTAACTCGAGTGGTCATTAGGCTGCAGAGAGAGAGAGAGGTCTCTGCTTCATGGAGATTTGGGCATTTCTAATGTGCGCTTTTGCTCCAATTTTGAATGGAAACAAGGTTGAACTTCTTTGTAAAACTAAATTCAAATAAACTCTTACTAGCATCTAATCCACAAGGATAGGTGCTAGTAAGAGTTTTACTCTTTTTTAATTATTTCCTCCTAGCATCTAATCCACAAGGATTAGATGCTAGGAGGAAATAATCGGCAAGACCCCCATATGACCTCCCCATCTCTTCCTCCGAAGCACCTAACACTAACAACAATCGGTATGAGTATATGGACTAGACAGACAAGAAGCCTGAACCAGTCTGTGCACCTAACTCAACTCCTAAATTGCAGGCACCTAATTCGAAACCTCCACAACCCCCTGTAAAAATTTTCCCGTGAAAGATTAAATTCACAGAATTAGATTTACGAATCCTATCTGGCAGGATTCCTACTTTGGGACAGCTTAAAGACTCAGGAATTATTACTTGCCAATGTCCCCACCAGTAGTCACTTGGCAACTTTCTACAGCTCCTGCGTCTTTCACAGATAAGCTAGAATGTAAAGCCTTTTGATGCATCTTTTTTTTTTTTCTCAGGGATACTCATTTCCATTCAAACCTAGAGGCTTGAACAGTCCCTTGCTTACAATGGCCCGGGAACCCAACAGCTTGTCAGATAATCATTCGGAAGATTCCCAAGGGGTGCTTTAATGCATCAGAGCACAGCCTTTTTAGACTGCCAGCGAGTGTTATCTTGGTTAAAATAAAATCTATTCCCGCTGGTGTGGAGTTTCCCTCTCCCCTGTAGGTTGGGGAGAGGGATTATGTTGTACGGCCTCATAACCACCCACCATTGTGTCTAATTAGGAAAGTAACCAGGGATTTAATTAACAGTCGTAACTTGAGTCGCGCGAACAGTCTAAATAGAGGAGAAGCACAGTGCCCGAGCACATCTTTAAGCAGCCTCGTAAATACATAGGCTTTCTGGAAAGGTCACACGGAGCAGAAGGTAGCAGGAGGCACTGTGCAGCTCAGAGCCATGTCTCCAAACAGAAGGGAAAAAGCCGAGGGGGGCGATGTACATTTAACATGTGCAGCAACGTATTTGGAAAAGCAGCCAAAAAAAGGAAAATTAAAAATAGGCTTCATTGGATTGGTTGACACTCCCGGAGGGGGAAAGCTATTTGCTTGAAGAGGGGACCACACACAGTGGCAGTCTTGAAACTTTCTTCTACACACCTCGAACTTGCCAAAGGTTAGCTGAAAACTCAGACTTCCACACGTCCGATGAGCAGGGGTTATTCGCTTTATTCGCTTCAGCTCTCACTTCTTCCCCTGCCTGCTTGTTCCCGATATTTCTCCCATTAGTAGTCGGAGGAAGGCAGTTTTCAAATGGCCCAAAAAGGCACATGTTTGTCCAACATGCTTTATGGCACCACCGTAGGGTTCACTTATACTCAGTCAAGAATCCCTTTTGCACCATCCATTTAGAAAGCCACTTGGTTAAACTGGAATATGAACAATGAATACCTTGATATACAAACTGGAATATGAACAATGCCTTTATGGACCAAAGGACCTCTCAAAATACTTTCCCACTGGCTAGTTCATGCCTATGGTAGGTATGGCAATCCCCATGCACAGATGGCTAAGCTGAAGCATGGAGTGGGTGAGACATTTTCACCAAGGGGGTCTATCATTTCAGATCCTAGGAGTTTCAAGGTAATAAATACTCACACTTGATTGCAGGGGTCACTACAGGTGCTCAGCACCACTGAAAACTGGGCCTCAAATGCTGCAGTGTTAGGTGCCCACATGCTTGGTCACAAAGCTGTGCCTCAGCCGTGGTCATCCGTAGTCACAGACAGGAGCAGGAAAAGTCTCGGTCTTCTGTTCTAACAAGCCCCTGCCTCAGTTTAGCGCTATCAGAGTGCCTTGGAAAAAGGGGGCGGGAAAGGAGCAAGTCAGCTAGAGAACAAAGTACAGTTTTTCCAGGGGTGAACAGCAAGAGGAACCCCGATCCCTTTACATTTCCAGAGGTCCCAATTTTCAAATTGTGGCCTTCCCCGCTTTGCATTTCAATGTTCCTGCCACTGCTGCAGGGTTAGTCCACAGGGCTTCCCCTCTTTGCTTGCTCTTTTCTCGATATCCTCAGAAATGCTAAATCGGTAAAAATGCTCTTTGAACAGAGCATAAGAAGACATGGGCATATGAATCATTTATCTGATGACCCCATCTGTCTTTGGATATAATACGTTGTAAAGTCTGTATAAAACACTTGTTAATGCCTAGAAAAATTAAAGTAATTAGAGTGTGACACTTTCTCTTGATGTGGCATTAACATGCACTTCTCTTTAAATGTTTTCGACATTAACCATTTTTTTGGAAAAAGATATTGAGAGAGACTTCTTTTCAGACTAAACCGATCTCCCTTTAATGCTAGGATTTCTACAGCTTGTCTCCCTATAGTTTACCAAACTAGTATATAAAAATGAATGCACCTGGTTGCTCTTCATTTTTTAACCACTCAGTCATGTTGAAGAAATACGGTGCCACATATGATAAATAAAGCACCCATAAGGTGCCAAAGCAGTGCATTGCTACTTGCAAGAGTCCATTTTCCACTGAAGTCGATGGAAAATTCCCCAATTGGATGGAGCCTCCACAGATCCTCAGACCAAACTCCTGAATCCTGCCCAAGGTGGCCATCGGCAAGAACCGTCTCCCATGAACTTTGAATGGCTCCAGCCTTCTGGGTTTTGCTGAATAAGTGTACTGCTTTCAATATCTACTCTTCCTTGGATGTCTTTTTTTAAGTAAATATATCAAATGCAACTTTTTAAACAGGAAGTATTTATTTATGAAGGACATCTGAATGGGAATTGGAGTACCACAAAAAAAATGGGCAAAAGTGGCATGTCACCATTGGATAATATAACCCAGCAACACAGATCATGGAGGCTGAGACTCCACCTGACCGTGACCTGGATGGGAGATGGGCAGCGTAGTCTGCCGCCTGTTTAATCCATGATTTCTCCGCTGAGACTCCCAGCATATATATATATGATCTGTGTTACAGCACCAAATGTATTGCTTACATGGTAAGAATTAGCCAGGTGTTGAGAAAAGCAGTCCTCTTGGTGGCTCAGTGGGCAAGCCCAAGGGAAAGTCTAAGGGACAGCAAAAGGGAGCCTAGTTTTAAGAGGCTCCCTTTGGCTGTTATTTTGTGCAACAGCTAAAGCCCTAGATCTGGGATTTTGAAGCCGAGATCGCCTTTTCAACTGAAATGGAACATGAAATAATAAAACCACGGAAGCAAGTCCTAAGGCTTCAAGCTCCTTTCTCATCAGATGTGGATTGAATTGCTTTTGTGCTTGGCTGTTTCCTAACAATAGCAACATTGCTTTTAAATATTTAAGTACTGTAGAGATGCACGGGCAAAGGAAAATGTTTTGATGTCATTCACATCTGAAGACACGCACATCCACACAATGGAGAACTCTTTCCTCGTGACCTCCCACCTCTCCTCATTTCTCTCTCTGCCACATCAGGTTTAAAATGAGAGAGACTGAAGCAGTGGAAAGAAAACACGCTTTTTTTTTTTCCCCCTCCCCCTTTCCTTTTTAAGGTTCCCACTAATGGAAACCAATATTTGTTTTGTCGAGTGGACGGCTCCTTGGGACAATTCACCTAGAATTACAAGTCAGCTCACAGCATATAGTCAGTTCAGCTGTTTTGCAGAGGCTTCCTTGCTCTGGTTAAGCTCAGCTTTAGCTACCATTACAAACAACAGGTTTCAGCACCACCAGCCACGGAGGATATTACATTGCAGACAGGGATGAAAACTAACAACCCAGCAACGAAGATGGGACTACCACTCGTTTGCATTATCTTCACGTAGCAGCATCTGGACTTAAATCAGTCACATTCATCTGTACATCTCTCTGCTTTGGGGGTTTTTTGTTTTTTTTTCTTTGAAAAGGACAACTTATTCCCGATACCAAAAATGAGGACGCTCTCGGTGTCGAGTGCGCGTTATGGAAATAAAAGGGACGAGGTAAAAAAAAGGCCTGCTGTTACTCTCCTCGCCTGGCCTTTGAGCCTGATCTTAACAGACATGCTCAAGAGCACGTAGGGGGCCCATTTCCGGCGCAAGAGTTGCACTCGCTGATTTTATCTATTGTGCTTCTAGGACCACCATTATAGCGGCATCTAAGCTCCTCGCCGTCTTTGATATGCATATGCGCTAACCCCCGTCTGAGATAGAGGAGATCTATCACCACCATTTGACAGGTGGGGAACCCAGGGACAGACTGACGGTGACCTGGCCAAAGTCATTAGAAGTCAGTCGAGCTGCTGGTGTGCTATGACTGCCTACGATTGTGACCACCGCTGTCTCATGGTTTCTCTGTGCTCACCCACCTGCTTGCACGCCGCCCTCGTCTTACATAGTAGGTTCTCTAGAGCGAGGACCATTTCCTTTGCAGGATGCCTCACATAAATGGTCCTGGTCTATGATGGTGGCTCCTACAGTCTACTGTAGTACAAATAATTCATAAATCAACAACAAAGGCGTGACCTTCCTACTCCTACAAATAAAATTTACTCTGTAGGGTAAATGGTATTATACAACATGCAGGCTTCTGGGGCTGGAGACAAGCTCTTTGAATGGTTTACCTTTCCCAAACCCTTGTGTGAAGCCACGTCACAACTCAGTGGTGGCCTTAGGGCTTTGAGGCCTTGGCCATGGGAGTTATTTGGGGCCCCTTAGAGGTTTAATTTTGATGCCCTTCAGCTGTATCATGGATCTTTTTAATATTCGGTGGGGGAACTAGATAAACTGTTGAGTGCTAAAATGCAAATAGAGCCACTTCTTTGCAAAAACTTCACCCCCCCCAAAATAAAATTTGTTGCAAAATTTCAGGGACCCCTAAAGTGTGGGGCCCTGGGCAGTCACCCAGTTTGCTACTGCACAACCAAGCCCTTAATCACTGAGATGCAATGAATGCCTTTGTGCTCCCCTTCCTGTTGCTCTTCTGTTAACAGCCACGCTTCAGTGCTGGCCTGCGTGTCTCTAGGTTTTTAGCTCTTAATACCTCCAGCATTCTTGAGCCTGCCTAAGACAGCAGCACTGTCAATACTCATTAGGACCTGACATATAAAGCTGCTTCAGCTCATCTGGTTAATAGCTTTCCTCACTACATTTATCCTTTATCCCTCTTCCAATCTGTAGATTTATTATCGCTACTAATTATCTATTGTCTTGTGTTGACTTGTTTGCTGGAAACAGGTAATTCAATAGTACTGTTTATAAACTACCACCCTTCAGGTGCAAGGAAAGTTACATGGCAAGATCCATAATTAACCATCTCGAGTGGAAAAGAACAAGTTTCTAATCAGGGCAGATGATAACTTCATCCCCTTTCCATACGCGTATCCTGCTCGGCCTCTCCTGTAAAGCGGGTTGTGTGACAGCTCACCGGCTTCTACAACAAAAGAAAGATAAGCTGCTGCCCACGTTGGTAACTCAACACTCTTACAGCTCTTAATTGGACCGCTTTGGCCCTCTGCTGCTTATGGGCCCTGTGAACG
Organism: Alligator sinensis; assembly: GCF_000455745.1. Lineage (NCBI taxonomy): Eukaryota > Metazoa > Chordata > Crocodylia > Alligatoridae > Alligator > Alligator sinensis. The sequence continues at coordinate 4,187,946 of NW_005841873.1, forward strand.
ATCAGATGAGACATATCATGTCATGAAAAACAGATGCAACAGAGCACAGTGGAGAGACACGTTTCTACAACACAAGCCATCAAGATCTCCGCAGCAGCCTAATGCTTTTGGTTGCTCAGTTTCCCAGTATCACAAGTATGAATAGAGACTCCAAACTTGGACCTGGACTTAGCAATGTGCAGTTGGCCACAGTTAAACATACAAGCACCTTGCAGGTGCATCTTTTAAGGGTTAGCTCAAGTAATGAACCTATTTTGTGGTATCCCAATGAGTCTTTCCCATTGGCAAAAGTGCTATAAATGGACACAGGCAGACAAGTTTCTTTGGGTTAAATCTGTATCTTTTTTTAGACCAACTCAAATAATTGGAAAAATTCTTCTTAGCGAGCTTTCGGGCACGAACGCCCTTTGTCAGGCCTTAGATCAGGGGTGGGCAAAATGCAGCCCACGGGCCGGATGCGGCCTGCCAAGTCATTCTATCCAGCCCACAGGGCCCCTAAAAATTTAGAAAATTGATATTTATTTGCCCCTGGCTGCCTGTCATGCAGCCCTCGATGGCTTGCCAAAACTCAGTAAGCGGCCCTCTGCCCGAAATAATTGCCCGCCCCTGCCTTAGACCAATGCAGCTACAACCTGTTAATGGACACAGCCATATATTGGCACAAACAATAGATGTCTGCCCTCAGGTCTTTATCCTACAATACCATGCATCTATGACAACCAAGGCAGAGCCTCCAAAGTCAAGTCAAGTTAATGATGCCACACCCATCTCCACCAGCCCTTGAAAGCACGTGGAAAACCAGTACAAACCAGACTATTGATACAGTCATGCTGTTCAAAGGTGACCCTCATGTCTAACGAGAAATAAAAGGGACTGGGATTGTCTCTCGTGCCCGGGACATTTACTCAGTGGCTAGAAGAAGCAGGGATTTTCCTTAGTGAACAGTCAGCGTTATATGGGTCTCTTGTGCAGGAAGGTATAGGACTGGGGAGTGAATCTGTCTGCAGGGCTTCTCACCTGGTCTTGCACAATGATGTTGTGACCACTAATACCTGGCATTACACTTTCCATCTGCAGGTCTCAAAGCGACCGAAGAACATAAATGCACCAAGCCTCTCGCTACCACTGCTAGACAGGGAAGAGGATCACTACTTCCATTTTACAGACAAGGTGTTAAGTGATTTGTCTAAGGCTACATGACAGGTCAGTTAAAGAGCTGTGAGCAGAACTCGGATCTCCTGCCTGCGAGCGCCGCTCTTTAGCCATTTCACGGTGGACCTTGAACTGGCCTGCTGCAAGGAGTGGAGAGGACTCTGCCTATTCAGACAGTGCTCCTGCCATGGTAATGTATTACCATGCATAACATGCTTCACTCCCTGTCATATTAGTTATTCTCTTTGACTTTCCTGATGTTCTTGGTTGATAAATTTATGGATCCAGTAATAGGATTCTGAATTAAGATACAATTTAAGAACATAGTTTCGATTCCAGTGATTTGTGGCTATGAGGTCATTTTTAGACCAGTCTACTTTGCTTTTGCCAGTGAAGATTTGTGACCATTATTTTTTCCCCCCTAAAGCAATCATCACATGCTGTTTGCCTCAGTGCTGGGTGCTGCAAAAGCTCAATGAATAGTATGCAAGAAGGAGAAAATAAAAAAAATGCACCATGCCCGGGGATAATTGTGGTGTGTTTTTCTTTAGCACGATTAAATGTGAATGCATGTCATAGGATGTAGGGTTTGCTTTGGCAGGAACCCATGAATATTAGAGCACGCAGCCATTTACCTCACCAGGCTAACGGCCACAGAGATGGTTAAAGCAGCCCCCAGGCATCTTTAACATACGCACTGGCTATTTTCTGTTTTAGGAGGGGTTTGGGGTTTTTCTTAAAGAAACACTTAAGCAGCTTTAAGGTGCCTGGGTCAAGCCTGCCTCTCAGCTACATGTGTAAATCCCTTGAAGTCACAAGATTTGCATCAGTGGAATAGAGAGGGGAATATGGCCTTGTCTGCCTTTCACCCGCACTCATTCAGCAAGCAGAAGAGAGAAATCTGAGCAGCTGACAGACACGGCCACATCACTTATACCTCACAGGATAGTGCCACATAATTTTCACCATCGGGTATCAACTGTCACTTCATATTCTGGTGTCAGGTGAGAATTGAGACAAGTCTCTGCTCTCCTACATAGGTTGCTCTGTGCACAGCTAGGCGATGTTTCACCAGACAACAACTGCAAAGAGCAGTTCCTTCTTCCTCCAGCCCCCAATCATGCCTGAGGGGACACTAAAGAATAAAATGCTTAGGAAACACAGAAATAAAGACTTTCTATGCTGACAACTGCTTTCAGGTACCTCCAATGTATTTGAGGGCCCCAACTGGAGACAGTAAAATCTTGGTCTCTACATTTCAAAGCACCTTAGTGTTTTGCATCCTTAGGTCTGGTCGCAGTCGCTTCCACCAAGAAAGCAAGCCCCTTTTTGCACTCGAGGGCCAGGGACAGAAATTATACATAAACCGGGATAAGTGATTGGAAACAGGTTCGAATCTGCAACAAAACAGAAGTTCAGTGCACATAAACTGCTTTCAAAATGGCCAAAACGGGGTTAAGATAAACCTGGGTGGATGCAGGATCAGACTGAACAGACTGGGGTTAAACTGGTTTAGTGAACTTCCATCCCACATCCCCTCCAGATTCAAGTTAACTCACAGTCTCCCACCATCCCAGGAGGCTTTGCACCTCCCCCACTACTCCCCGTCTCGCAGGGTGGACAGGCTGGCCTTGGCCAAGCTGTCTGCTCCAGCCGAGCAGGAAGTCGTGCTCTAGCGCCCTCCGGCTTCTAGCCTGGGCCGCTGCAGGCACGTGTGAATCAAAAGTGAACATCTGTTTCGTTGCTAATTAGTTCAATTGACAGCTTAGACTAGATTGAATCGATTCAGCCTTGGGCTTTTTGACTGTCTACACTTAGTCAAGGAGACTCCTAGCTTGCTTTAGTGTGTGTGCATGTGTGTGGAAGGGTGTAACGCAACGCCTGGCTTTAGGGGATAATGAGATAACTAACTGAAGCACAATAACACAACACCTGGCTTTAGAGGATAATGAGACAACTAACTGAAACACCAATGTACAACTGTTCACCTCAAATAACCTGTTCTGAAACAAAAAGCAATGATCATCCATGTTGCCCGTGAGAGCATCACCTGATGTGTCTTCATACCCTTACGGGCTATTACACCGCTGGGCGTGTGAACTGAATCCCTGTGCAGACAGGGAGACTGCTTCCTGAGCTAAGGACATCATCGGATTTCAATGACCGTGTCCATCTCCAACTCACTTTTCAGGGAGATAAAAGGCAGTGACACTCCAAGTTTCAAAGGGTATATACCCCTACCCCCACTAAACAAACACACCAGATTCATCTCCTTTGGATTTCTTCCTTCACCGCAGCTATGCTTCTTATGAAGCACAGTATTTTGTCTTCGCTGTTTCTGAGATAGGATTTGAAAGAAGAGATAAGCAGCGGAGTCCGAAAAGCTTCTTCTAACCTGGGGGGTTCCACTCTGTGAACAGGTGTCTGGCAGATTATCTTGCCAACTTAACCAAAGCTGCAAACAGCAGAACAGTTCTGGGATGCTTCAAATCCCTCCTTTTTAATAAGAGCCTTTTATCTGCCAAGCGACACTTCCTGTTCTAAAGGCTATTCTCCTCGGTAGTTGTCAACTCTGCATTAGTTTAATTCACATGCGCCTTAGAAATGAATACTTTCATGTGCAGAATCCTACGGGGAACCCTGATGTCTTGAGGTTTTAAAAGAGCAATTGTTGCTTATCACCGCAGACATATCCCTTGAATTTAAAGCCTGGTAACAGGCAAAGAGATGCATCAAACATTTCGGTGGTGATTAACAAGTTTGTTGGTCTTTTCCAGCCTCCAAGGATGTTCTGCTGCCTGGTGAGCAAACAGGTTACGAAGTCAAATAGATGGACCGTGTGTCCAACCCAGGATGACAATTTGTCTGTTCCTATGTACCCTTGTTGCTGATGGCTTACAAAATAATACCATTTAGTACAAACCGTCTCTTTATATCTATAGCCACATCAGACACAGTAAGTATTATTTTAGCAGGTACATGCGTGCCACAGAAAAATCATACTGCTTTCCAAGAAGTAAGGGGCTGAATCCTTGCCACCCCTGAAGTTCACATGCCAAAACCATTACAACATTGGGATGCAAAACTGTGCTATGCAGTTAAAACAAAGGCAAATAAATTAAGTGCACTATCCCATGCATTTGGCTATGTTGCAGACCTACTTAAAGATAAAAAGACTGCTTCTAAAACCCCGACCGACAGGGAGCTAGTATGGTGCCTCGCTGTCTGTCGCTCCACAGAAGTGGCCCCACTAGGCCATAAATTGAGTTTTGGAGTTTATGGTAGAATGCAGGGATGTATTAATCATGTGGGAGCCTAGTAAAAGTTGCTTTAGATCCTTCCTTGGCCTACTCAAGGTGGGAAGGATGGTTTGTAACTATTAGGAAGTAATCTTCCAGACGGGTCATCCCCACATCAGCTACCACGGGAGAAACAGAGACATGAAACCATTCTGACTGTACCTCAGTATAAAGTGATCCACCGTAGAATTGTTAGCAATCGTCACATAAATGTTCACCACCTCTCCTTGCTTGACGGGCTTCGATGGCAGCCAGATGACCACATTGCCGTCCAGCCTGAGCTCCGTCAGCTGAGAACTCTCTGGGCCTCGGTAGAGGCTGATAGACCCAATCCTCTGCAAGTGAGACATGGTCTCAGCCATGCCATCCTTTCCTGGTCGGATGGCATTCCCCTTTCTTACATCCTCAGTGGTGCACTCCCCTTTCCCGTCCCCGGGCTGGATAATGTAATACAGTTCCACAGTGCTTCCCACAGACAGATCAGCGGCTTTCTTGCGGCCGGCAACCACCGTGGGAGGGTTAAACCAGGCCGGCAGAAGCTCCAGCTCTGCCACGCACAATCCCAGATCCCCCTTCAGCCTGCAGCTGCTTCTGACTTCCCGGGTCTCTCGAAAGGCAAACACCCGCAGGCAAGGCAGCCGCTCTGTGGTACTGTAATCATCCCAGTCCCTGCCCACGATGTAGAAGAGGACTTGAACTTTGGGCTTGGCCAAGTAAATTTTGTCACTCATGATGTAGGCTTTAAGTTTCCAGTTAAAAGTAAACTTGTTGGTAGAGCCAAAAGAGGTTGAGGTTAACATGAGATCCGGGGGCACTACTTGCTCAACAGAAAAGGGCCCATAGCTGGCATTTAATACAGGTGGCCTCTTGGCTTTATATGGAAAGAAAGATTCTACCCGGGACTGCAAACTGGAGTTTCTCATGAAATCCTGGTTGGCTTCTTTAAGGAAAAAGGATGTCTCAGCACTGAAGATCTGATAGCTCACAGGTAGATATGTTGGTAGCGAAGAAAATCTCTGAATATTGTCCAGGACCACTCGGCTCTCTGACACTAACAATAAAAAAAGAAAAGAAAGAAAATTAGTCCCATGGTATTAGGTGGGTTCAGCTACAACGTATAGGCTTAAAATAAAAGAAAGTAAAATGTTTCCCCTGACTCTCTTATTAAAAGTTGTCTACTATGTCATTGATCATTTATGATGCAAAAAATTACCGTTGTTTAATGTTGGATGTTTCCCTCTGTCATGCTTATGACAAAGTTGACAGAGGTCTTATACCTACCCCGTCTTTATATATTGTTCCATTATATAATATGCAGCATTCCCACATGTCAGGGGAAGATCCGTATGATCAATCACTCCAAATTTAGTTAAAAAATAGTGAAGCTAAAAATACACAAGCATGCATACTCAAGCAAAGCGGGGAGCAGCATTACCTCCATTTCATGGAGGGGCAAACTGAAACACAGTGAGAGAAGTGATTTTTGTCCCAAGGTCAGGGATGGAGCGTGCGTCTGAATTCAAATACTCGTCTTTCTTCACTACACGTCTTCCCAAAAGTACATTAATCTTTCCTCCTAATACAGGGGTGGGCAAAACGTGGCCTGCGGGCCACATATGGCCCACCAAGCAATTCTATCCAGCCCGCGGGGCCCCTAAAAAATTTAGATAATATGTATAAATGAATATTAAATTAAATTAAATTAAATTAGTATTTATCTGGCTGCCTGTCATGCCATATGGCCCACCAAGCAATTCTATCCAGCCCGCGGGGCCCCTAAAAAATTTAGATAATATGTATAAATGAATATTAAATTAAATTAAATTAAATTAGTATTTATCTGGCTGCCTGTCATGCGGCCCTTGATGGCTTGCCAAACCTCAGTAAGCCCAAAATAATTGCCCGCCCCTGTCCTAATAATTTCTGCAGGGTGGCCATCCATCTTGCTCTTTGAGATAAGAGCAATTTTCTTGACAGGATCCCACAACCCCAAATTACTTTGGCTCCCACAACCATTTTGCGCGGCTACATGTGCTGCCACCATGCCTTTGATACAATGTTACATTGTGGCATCAAATCATCACGGAGTTGTGATAGGACACACACACAGATCATGGAGGCTGAGACTCCACCTGACCGTGACCTGGATGGGAGATGGGCAGCGTAGTCTGCCGCCTGTTTAATCCATGACTTCTCTGCTGAGACTCCCAGCATGGATGCACAGTCTGCAGCAGAGGCCAAAATGACAATTTATCCGCCAAATTTCATCTCTACCTACCAGGGAAGAGATTGCAACCCAAGGCTTAGAAGTCAGAAGGGCTGCATTCCAGCACTAAGCCATCCCTTCACCCCCCACCGCTTTCTCGTAATTCCTAGGTAGCCAAATTTCGGATATCATTCCTCATTAAAGTGTCACAGACCTTAATGTTGCTACTGTTACTTGGGGGAAGAGGAGATCAAATGCCTCCTCTCCTGCCTTTTTGGCGCTTGTAACTACTGCAGTAGTTGGCAGTCGGGAGTGACAAATGGGTCTCCTCGCAACTGAGTTCTGACCGCTGGGATTTCTGAACGAAAAACATTTTTTGCGGAGGGTTTCCACTGCCTTGGCACCGGCGCGATCTCCAGCAGCAGACTTCTGCGGCACATCAGAGCATCTCAGTGGTACAGAGAAGCACACCTGTCACACTCGGTTGGCAAAGAGTTAAACTGACCTCATTAACTCACTCTGTGAAAAATCAATAAACTTGCTACAACCTTTGCACAAGGCTTAAAAGGGGACAAGGGAAACACAAAAAGTTCATTCATAAATTGGCAGCATTCCTTTTTTTTTTTTTTGCCCCAGCCACTCTGCCCCTTTATAAACTTTCCTTCTGCCTTTTTAGTCCCTCTGTTCAATCACAGCAGGCACAAGGCATTCAGCACATTGGCTGGGTCCACTCAGCCGTAGCTCTTGAAACCCTGCTAATCGCTCTCGCTGTAGGAACGCTGGCTAGCAGATCAAAGTTAGTTTCTGCTCTGCAAAGAAAGGCTGCTGTACAAGTTGATTTTCAAAAGAAATGACAAACATGCCCTCTTTCTATTTTCAAGAAACTCTGATCCCAAGTTACTGATTCCAACAGCCTGGTTTGAATGTCAGTAATTTAGTGCCGTGTTAGCAACCTCTGTTTGAAAACAGGCTCAAGACACCCCTGGTCATTATACCTCTTCCATTTTGACATACGCAGGGGTGTTATAATACATCCCGGACATGAAAAATGAGTCCCAAAGTTATGACAGGTAAGGCTGCGGCAGAACGTCAAATTCTTTTTTGGCAAAAATTCTGCTGGGCTGTTTTAAAAATTAAGCAATCATGCATCAGGAGCAAACAACAATGCTTTAAAATGTAGCATGTAAAGCCATAGTAATAAAAAATGCCCTGCTTAACTCATAGGGATGAGACTAACCAAAATTGCAAAGGCTATATACACAATGATGAAAAAATGTGCCTAGTGCACAACTGCTAAGGTATAAAAACAGACATTTTCCTCTGACATGAATAAGGAAGAGTCACATGTTCAGTAGACGAGGCACGGAGCTAGGAGACATGGGACCTGAGTTTTGATCCCAGCTGTGCTGTTGACTTCAAGCCATGAACTGCTTAGGGCATAAATCAGTGGTTCTCAACCTTTTTCGATGCAAGGCTCAAGGCCTTGGATAATGCCAGCTCTTATTTTGCGCTCATGTTTTGCGCGCAGGAAAATACTAGTGCAATTCTTCTGTTGTAAAGAACTCTACAATGGGTAGGAATATTTTTGCACACTATGGATTCCTATTTGAAAATTTCTGGGTTTCTCTTGTGCGGCACCCTGGTTGAGAATCACTGGCATAAATTCCTTGGGGAAAATACCATTTCTTACTATGCATTTATGACGTGCCCACCACAATGGAGAACCAAAGCTGGCTGGGGTACTGCAGAAATACCAATAATAATAAAATCAGTGTCAAAATGGATGAGTGCAGTTTGCAAACTCAGTTGATAAGTGGCAGTGTCCAGTAATCATCTAGGAAGGTTTCTGTGTGGTTTATGAGACTGGTGCGCTCTGTTAGACCCCCATAACTTCAAAATTTACTGCAAAGCCCTTGGTCCAAGCTACCCTAAATTTGTAGGTGTCATGGGCATCCTGCAGAGTTTATCCATTTCCTTTCGTTTTGGAGAAGTGCTGGGATATACGGGAGTGGGAGAGGGTTTCATGCCCTGGGAAGGGTGCAATTTTGTCATTCTGTACCAATAGACTATTAGGGTTAGGGGACTGGAATATTGTTGCTGCGTTTATTGTTACTTGTCTTTGCACGGACTGAGTTTTTAGAAATCCCTTACTGAACTTTCCATCAATCGAAGTTGGCATTTGCTCTACCATCAAGCAGTGTGAAATCAGTGTGAAACCAGCATTTCTGCAACAACTTTAAATGGCACCACACCACCAATTATACCCGGTTAGAAACAGCCCTCAAATCTTCATGGATGACTAATGGTCACCGCAAGGAGGTATGATATTTGCTTGAGAATATCAGAGATGCTTTGTCATAAGCCGAGATTTGGTAATGATATTCTACTATTCAGGCTTTTATACCACCATGGAGTCTTATCAAAGACACAGCATAAGGGGCCACATACATGCATCTTGTTCCCTAACAGGTGGTCATAATCATGACAACAGATATGGTGTGAAATGTACCCAAAATGTCCAGGATCCTCTACAAATAAATGTTTATGAAAGCTGGAAATAAGAAACAAATCTTGTGCCAACTTTTTCATAAAGGTCTATGACTAAAGGATGTTTCCAGGAACAGGTTCTCCATCTTTTTAGCATGCTTGGCTGATAGCATGTTAATTATCTAGTAAAACTTAATTAAATGTTTGCGAGTCATAAATAATCAATATCTGTCACCGCACCAAATGACTGTGGTTGACAAGCAGGCAACATCATTACAATTCTACTGAGTGAGAATAATGCAAGCACGTTGGCACCAGCAACCCCTGCAAGAGTGAATGACTTTGGAGGAAAAGTGCCAGGCAATTCAAGAGGAAGGAAAGGAATAATAATAAAAAAATAAATAAACCCCCGCAGCATGCAGGGGATGGGGGCCATAACTTTGAAATGATAATTTAAGGTGATGCGCCTTCATATTTAATTCATACACCAGAATTAGATGGTGGAATTAGTTTCCTTGCAAATGAGCAAACTACCATTAACAGTCAGAAAACATAATAAAACGGGGGGTGGGGGGGAGAAACAGCATTAGGTGTGCCAATGAACACTCCAGTGAGGAGTAAATTACTGACTCAAGACCCTCTCCGTCAACTAAAGTCACGATTAAAATATAATGTCAGTTTAACATACTGTTGCAGTCCTGTAAGTCTTAAATCCTTGGCATGCATTTTAATTCTCCTGGAAAGGACTGGTTTAGAGGACACTTGCTGCACAGATTTTCCCACTAGCTTCACCCAAGTTCTAGTCTTTTAAGATCAGATGCTGGAGTCGATGCTGGAGCCCTTGAACAGGGAACCCCATGTAGATGAACTGCCTACGAGCAGGGTATGGATGCTTCTACCACTCCATTGTGGCTGGTGGGAGAGGTGGGCAGGGGTCATATCTACTCTTTGGCATAGTAGATATCTATTTATAGGGGTAGTCAGAAACACTCTTAAAACAACCTGCTATGTAGCAGACTAGATAGTAGGTATGTGCTACAATTATACTCATTTTATCTCCTCTTTCATTTTATATTACTAGAGGATTTACTGGAACTTTACTTCTTAATAAGTTTCCCATAACCTCTACAGACAGGAGCCCGGAAATATTGCACAGAAGGTCCTCATTCAGGAAAGCATTTCCTGAAGTGTAAGCATTCATTTACTTTGATAGGACTGCCGGACACGCTTAGGTGCTTTACTGATTTGGGATGCTCTTCAGATTCAGAGCCACGGTCCTCACTGGTGGGGACTTCCCTTAGTGTCAGCAGAAATAGGCTGGTCGGAAGCCAGAACAGTCTGATCCCGGAAAGCCAAACAGGAGTCTACACACTAATTTCACTGAATTTTGGATCAGGCCATATGCTTGGGTCCTTTCTGTCATGCTGGGGGTTTTCCTCCTCTAGACTTATCAATCACATAATCCCTGGGCAGAAGAAGATGGCTTGAATCTTACTGGCATTCTTTATATTCCATTCACTCCAAATCAATCAGGCTAGTGAAGTAGGGAGGATTTAACTTGTGATCTAGCAAAAAAACCACTGAAAATTCCAGTTTTACTCATCTGTGTTGCTCCCCAATAGCATGAAAAACAACACCCAAGATGATCAACACCAGGATGATTTTTGCCTATGTTAAACCTATTACTAACCAACCATGAAAGAGGAAAAAGCCATTACAAGGAACCCAAGCTGAGAGGTCTGGCCTGTGACAGAGGGTGGTTCACGCTGTTTTTGTAACTTTGCTTCTCATGGCCATGATGTTTTACAGTTATGCCATTATAGCCCAGAGTGTGGATACAATTTTATTGGTAAATCTGTGCCTCCTTCTAAGAAAACACTGATATAAGCAAATTGCCAAGGAAGTTGTACCTCTTTAACCAGTATAATTAAAGTGGTGCATCATTTTGTGTAGACATCTTCCAGGAGAGCTCTGGATACTTCACCAGAGAATCCTAATCCTCTGAGAAAGATGCTCAGCAAACAGGATATTGGGTTCAAATAAGCTAAGCTCACTTTTCACAAAGGCCTTCCAGAAGAGAGATGAACCACTGGAATTTGGAACGAGGCAGGGAACAGCTAAGCATCAATCCTGCATTTAGGCTAGGGACAGACATTACACAGAAACTGGTTTAAGTGATCAGAAACTGTGTGACAGGGGGTCTCCTGGGGCCAAACTCTGTGGCCCGCCCACCTGTCACTGTGACAGGAGGCCTACTCAGGGCCGAGCTCTTCGTGGCCCGCCCACCTGCCCCTGGGCAACCGCCCGCTTATCTCACCCGCCACATCTTTGATGATAATTGATTCATATATTGATGTCAATTAAGCAGGAGGCTGCCCGGTGTCGT
>NW_005841873.1:4200065-4210106 GCF_000455745.1 Alligator sinensis
TGGCTGACCTCGTCAGGCACCTGGAGGCTGCCAGCTCCAGGCCCTTAAAGTGGCAGAGACCCTGTGCTCTGCCACACACTGGTTTAAATCTGTAACAGAACAGATTTCCAGTGCATATAAACCAGTTTGAGAATGGCTGAAACTGGTTTGAGATAAACCTGTAGATAAAATGTAGTATCAGACTTAACTGATTTGGCTCAAACTGATTTGTGCAATGTCTGTCCCAGACCCCTTGCTGGTTTAAGATAAATCAGACTCCCCCAGCATCCCAGCATGCTCTCTGGGGCTCTCTGCTCCACAGCAGGGCTGGCCCCTTCCCTCTCCTCCCTGGCTGCAGCTCGGCAGAGACTGCAGGCTACTTCCCTGCGCCTCACCACTCCCTGCTAAGCAGGAATTCCCCCTCCCCTCAGCCTAGCTGAGGAGGTGTCTGTGTATTAGCTAGCACAGGGGTTGTCACCTGTATGCAGCAGCAGAGCAAAGAGGTAGGGGCATGTCCAGTTTTGCTGGCGGCACTTCTGGTTTCACCATGGGGGATGCCCACCCGCTTCTTGATCAGCCGCTGAGGGGACCCCTCTCCCCCACCCCCCACTTATCAACTGGCCACTGGGGGTACACCAACCAAAAAAGGTTGAAAACCCCTGAGCTAGCAGACCACATGCTGGCTACGGTCCATGCTGAATCAACAGGCAGAGTCAACAAGCAGCTAGTAATGTCCCTCTGTTGTTTTCTTAATTGGGTGATAAGCACTGCTATCAATTCCCTGCTGGACTAATCAGAGCTCCTGCCTGAGTTAGGCCACACCCCCGGCCCCAGCTGAGCACTATGGAAGGAAGGGAGGGCTGTTGTAGCTCCCCCCAGCTTCTAGCCTGAGCCACTGCAGGCATGTGCCTGCATTTCTGGGATGTCAGTCCAGTTACAAAACTGATTTAGCTTAGCCAGGTTAGACTAACCTACAAAAGATTGGACCAGTTCAGGCTCAGGCTTTTTGAACGTCTGTCCCTAGCCTTAATGTCCATAGTTAAAACATGGATTCTCAAGCTGAAGCTTGCTAGCAGGCATCAGGTGCCTGGGAATGCCGTATCCTTCTTACACTGGTAAGTAGAAAGCGGTCACAGATAGGTGGGAGAAGTTTTCTAATATGGAAAAGGAGTTCTTAACATAGAGAAGGGTGACAACCACTGAGTTAAACTATTAAACAAGGTCAAAACATAAGGTTTACGCATAACTACTCCCCCATATCTGCTTGCAGGAGTCTGGTTGCTACCTTCATCTTTTCTCAAAGATTTTCCCCTCTGGTGCCATGCACCACTGCAACACTTCATTTAAACCCAAAGAGGCATCTGCTAAGCACATCACTGGCTTCAGCGCGACACCCAAGCTTAAATTCCTATATCCCACCACAGTCAATTTTTGGAACTGGATATTAAACTGTGATCTGTGTTATTCTTTCTTGGACTCGTATATGACAGGAGTTCTCTCTGGAGGAGCCTAACATGGAACCAAACCCCAGGCACTGGATTTAGCAGAGTTATGATAAAAGCCTAATATTTTAAAGCCATCCTGTGCCGAGGTAACTTTGAAAACTTTCTCTTGGACTAGAAAGTAAGGGTTTAGGATCGTGGGTGGGAGGGAATTGGCCAATAGCCATGCACACTTGCTGACTGATGTTTGAAGTGCCACTAAGCCTTCAAGGAAACCATCTGCCTACCTCTCTCAGCCAGAAGGCTCCCAGCCAGGGGAAGCCAATGAGTACCAGAAGGAATCTGCTCATGCAAGGGAGGAGCAAGGATTCTCCTCTACTTTGTATGGACACAGAGGAGCAGGTTTTGTAATAACCTTTTCAGGAAGCAATCACTAGGAAAAACACGCTGTTCCCCCACAGACTGAAGTGAGGCACTGGGAAGGGAAAGCTGACACCACTGCCTGGTGGGGTGCACACAGCCCCCCTCACAGCTCCCACTCCCAGAGTAACTAGACCTCCCATGGATCAACTCTCTGGGGTCTCTTTGCTGCTCCTACCCCTGCCCCAGGGTCTTCTGTCTGCCACTCCACATGTCCAACCCCTTACCCAACAATGAACCTCCTCCTGTCATCCCAGTATACCTTCCCCCCCCCACCCAGCCTGTGCTTCTTCCCTTCCTGGCACTCCAGTTGATCCAAACCCCGCCTCTGAGCACTGCTCTCCCACCCAGCCCTCAGTCCTGCCCCATCCCCTCCCACTCGCCCACACGGTGCCGTCTTCCCATAGTGAAGACCAACACTTCTGCACTCCAGCCGCCTCCCCTTGCTGTGCTGCGCATCACACATTTTGGCTCAGGAAAGGCAAACAAATAAAAAAAAACCCCAGAAGCCAAGAATGTACATTAAAAAAAAATACAGACGTTCCCTTATCCCTAGAAAGCCAACCCTTACACCTTTCACTTCTTCTTCCACAGTTGATTGACTTCAGAGTATGAAACTGCCAGGCAGATTTTCCTTTTTGAATAAAAGATCAGCAAATTCTGCATAAAGAAAGAAATACATACATCACGCCCGTGAATATTCGCGGAGAATGTGTAAGGACCTTATTTGTGCACTCGTCTCTTCTGTGTTTGCCTTTCATAACAATTAGGAAATTGAGTTTTACTCATAGGAAGGTTGGCTGGAAGGTAAAGCCAGACATAGCCAAATCCGAAATAAGTTGCAACATTTAAGCAGTCGGAGTTGTTAGCCACTGGAACACATTACCAAAGAGAACAGTGGTTTCTCTATCTCAATGCATTCTCCTGTTTGATCTCAAATCGCTGCTCATGACAGCAGACGCCTCCAGCAAGTAATCAGACTTTTTATTTCAAAGGCTCAGATGCAGTTTAACCCTGCTTGCATAGAGGTCATTGATACTGCGTCAGGCAAGAGCTGGCAATAGACAATACGTCCAGATATTTGAACACGTCATCGTTTATTAAAATGCCATAGTTGTTGATTAACTTTATGATTTCACCTGCCTTGAAATAAAATTTGCTAGACCATTGTTGAGTGGGTTGTCTAATTTCACCATACTTCCTGAAAACACTTCCTTTGTGGAAATTACATTCTGTAAATGTATTACAGCCAAATCCTTCACTGAGTCACAACAGATACCCATGGCCTTTCCTTGAATAGTCGCATAAGTATCAGAGGACCCAACGGAAGCAAATATAATCATGAATGGAGAAAGAAGGCAGTTCAAGAAGTCTATCCTTGTTTATCATGCAAGGGAACACTCAACAAAACCAAAAGGGGGGAAATTCAGAACTGATGGGTGAGAATACTTATTTCAAACAATGTACAATTAAACTGTGGAACCACTGTGGCTGATAACTAAATACAATTTAAATAATGGGATTTGGATATTTGCGGGGATCACGAGAAAATCCAGTGTTATTGATCACAACTATAATTTGGGAAGGGCTATTGAACCTCATCCTTCAGGGTTTATGCCAACTTCCATGATTAGGACTATGGGCAGGGAAGCTTTATGGCCCATCTGCTACTGTGAAGTTCCCACGTCTTCCTCAAAAGCATCGGTAAATCAGAATACTAGGCAGGCCTAGGGTCTGATCCTGGAGGGTTATTCCTAAGTGCTACTTCAAGACCATCAGGTGTACACGTGCATGACATGCACGTGTGCACACACACACACACACACACACACACACACACACTGTAGAGATACATTAGATGACTTTCCTTCTATATTTTTCACAAGCATCAAGAAGGACCCCTAGCATCTAATGCAGAAACACAAAAGCAAGAGAGTTTAACACTTACATATTAAGGAAAATGACACGCCACAAATTTATTTTTGGTATTTAGTGACATTTTGGGTTTTGCTGCTTATAATTATATATACCTGTCCTTTTGACCACGGAAAGCCAACAATGCCCTTTCATTGCAAAACTCCCTTTCTCCACTCAGTCTTGCACAACCGATGCACGTGTTAATCAAAGACCGCGTCTGACATTCTGAATTGAAATCTATAAATTGTTTTCACGGATTGGGTGATGACCTTAAAAGCCTGAAAAACAAGCGTGCATGTGCAAAGGTCAGGGAAGGCTACAAAAATCACTCCCACTCTCCATGCTGACATTACAGCCCATCTGCATTGTTAAGGCCATCAGACTCGCTTACCCTGGCTCTTTGTTTAAAGTCAAAGATTATACCTGATACTGGACTTTCAGTTAATGAAGGCTTTTGTTACCAGATAAGGTTTGGTAAAGCACAGTTCTCTACTAGGCATCATTCAAACTAGGCTTCCTTCCCCCTGCCACTAACTGCAAATGTCAGTGTCCTAAAAGCTATATACAATAGGCAAAATGTCATATGATGCCCTTTAGTTCTGATGCTGTTCGCTTCATTGTGGTAAACTTCATGACTCCTGCATTCATACCGTGTGTCAGCACTAGAAATCCAAAGCAAATAGCATTTAAACTGATTTGGTCTGATAGTTATAATGGGGGAGGAGTCCAAGCACCAGTACTCTGTTCCCAGCTCTGCCCGAGACTCACTGTAGCCACAGGCAACCTCTCTGCAGCTCAGTTTTCCCACCTATCAAGTGAGGGCAAAGGCAGCGATCGCCAAGTCTTAATTGATTCGTGTTCACTAATCAAATGGAGATTATCAGACAAAAGGATTTTGTTTCAGATCGAACAAAATTGCCCCGATATAAGTCAGAAATTGGAGTCGATGGAAGATGTGCGGAGACTATTTTCAAAAGAAACAGATTTTTAAGTGCCCCGGGTTTCAGGGTGTCAAATCCGAGGCACCCTGATGGAGCCCGATTTTCAAAGGATTCATAACGTGAAAATGAGGTGCCCTTCTCACGGGGACATGAACAGAGGACACCCAGGATCACTAGTCACATTTTCAAACCAACATGGCAGGCTTTAACATAGGAAAAGCTGACAGGAAGAGATGTGGGTTGCTTTTAATGACCGAAGTGCATTCAATGGAAACACAAATTACAAATGTGGGAAGTCTTGGCCTTGGTCAAATACCGCTGCTTTTCCCCTAGCACCTGTCTTGTCCTTTCCCCAGCTGCTGGAGCTTTTGTTAGATGCTGATGGACACCTACTCCTCTCACTAGTTACTACATCTCTTGATACAAACTCCTTGTTCAAAAAGAAAATAGGGCTTTGACCCTGAAAGGTACAGTCTTCTGAGCACCTCCAGTTAACACAATGAAACCCACCCAGAGGCAGAGATGTTAAGCACTTTGTATTATGGGAGCATTAAGGGGCTTCTGCTATTTCCATATGCATTACACAGACGTAAGGAATAGCCTCAAAGAGCTCATCCATCTGAACAAATACAAATAATTCCCCCAGGTGCAGAGCCGAGGTACGAGTAAGGTAACAGTGGCAAAGCCAGGTGCCGAACCCCAGTTTCCTTCATGCCAAGGTCAGTGTCTGAACCACAAGACTATTGGTATCCTCCTTCTGCATGTTTCTTCTCTGCAGATGGTGGCAACGAGCTTCCAGGTTTCTGGAAACTGGGCTGGGTAATTCATTCATATACACCCAAATACACAGTCCTATTCAAACCCATGGGAACAGCTACACGAGTCAGGATTTCTGACCTGGAAAAGGGCTTGCAGGTACGGATGGTCTAACAGGGAAAGAAAAGTTTCTTACTCCTGTATCCGAACAAGGCTACAGGCACCGAGACCCTTAAATGCTGACCTCAAAAAGGCACCACTCACTAGACCAGTCGTGCCCACTTGTGATAGGGGTTTGAGCTCTCTTTAAGCCCACAGTGTTTCGGTACCGTCGTGTTGAAGCGCTGGGCTCTCATTGACACGCTTGGATGTTTTCTCCCGCTCTGGAAGGCTGCGTGTCAGCCCGCCTTAGCTACAAGCAGCCGAGCAAAACCCTTCTCGGGTAGCAGCTCCGCTTCTTTAACAGCACTTTTCTGAGATCTGTCATCATAATGAAAGTGTTTACACAAGAGCAGCGATAGCTGACAGAAGTGATATGTGGGCTGGATTCCTGGTAATTTTAAACAACTGTACTCAATAAACCTTTCAGCTGCCCAGCCCAGGGTGTCACAGGGGTCTTTCAGACAGGACAAGGATAAGAAAAATGTTATTGGGGGAAAAAACAGCTCCACCACGCGACTCAATAATTGGTAGATGATCACTCATTTTGTTACGTCTTAGCTCAGGCTGGACTCTGCAAACGTCATACGGAGAAGTGAACGTTTCTACGATTAAACCCTCCAATGGTCAACCCAATAGGAAAAGCAAATAAAGGCTTTGTCCTCTGCCGCCCTCCTCGTCCAGTCATTTCCACCAGAGCAAAACTGCACACAGCCTTGGGGCTAGGAGACTGACACTCAGCTGGCCTGCTCAAACAATGCTCTGCCACCGCTTCAAGAGGTCAAGTGCCCCACGCTCCCAAAATACGGAGACTTCAAAAGCACAGACCTAGACGGAAAACAGTGCAACTGACCACTGCTTCACACGGTTCAAGTCTTCTATTAGGAAGAGACAAAAATAACTTCTCCACCTTCCTCCCATCTGGTCCTGCACCCGGGCCTCTGCGTAATTCAGCCGGTTTTAGATGCAGAAAATGGCTTAGCAGCCTATAATGTGTGCATTTTGTTCCAACAGGTGCAGCCCTTAAAGGTAGAATTAATTTTTCCCTTTCTTATAGATGCAGCTTTAGGTCCTCAGGGAAATTAAGGAACATGCGCTGAATATGTTTACGTAAGATCACCCTAGGATTTATCCTATTAAGCATCAGGAGCACTTTTAATCTGCTCTCTGAGGGCCAGGGGAGCAGCCGTGGCAGCGGAGGGCTGTCTCAGTACAACGAGCACCAGCCGCTCTCGTCGCTGGCAGCATCAGCACCATAAAACATATCGTCGGCTCTGCAGCAGGCAGCACGGGAGCATAGCCGCTCTGGTGACAAAAGGACCCGACACAAAGCAAGGGGTTTCGGGTGCGTAACAAATACCGATTGGATCCAAAGGGCTCCATCGTCCTTGAAAGCATAAGGTGTACTCCGAGTCCTAGAGGCTTGAAAACTCCAGCTTTGAGCCTAGCTTGATTCACCACGCAGATGGCCCCTGGGCCAGCACACATGGCTACGTGTATTGTTCTTCATCATTGATGAATTACAGTAATAATGACATCGAAGAGAGGCCTGGCCTATTGCTATGGTAACATACAAATTGCAGCATCCAATGCATTGGAGGCTCCAGATAGGATTTCTCACGTTGGCCTAAATAGGGGACCGCTGGATGCTAAGCACACCTGAAAGCTCACTCCCAGGTATTTTGCTCAGATGTTTCTCTGCCTGCCTGAGGATTTATCCTATTATGTCACCCACTGAATCTCAGTGGGAGGTAAATCACATTTGCACGTTTCTCTTCCAAGTGGATTTCGAATCCACACCATGCTCTGCACGCTCGGACCTAAGAAGTTTATAACTAAGTCCTTTCTTTTTGCCAGCTCCGGTTCGCTTTAAACAATAGTGCAAGGCAGCATGTCCAAATGTAGTGAAATATATACCCATGCACACACACACACACACACACACACACACACATACGGGCCCGTTCATGTAAGCAAATTTGTTCAACGTCATAAACTGCAAATCCAAGCCCTGACCTAATTCCCAGTCTCCGGCTGCCATGCTGTCTGTGAACAAGGGGACAAATACGTCCTCCCTCGTGCAACTCCACTGAATTTCACGAAGTTACACCAGAGATGAATTTGGTCCAAGCTGGTCGTGTGGGATCAAGGCAGCACCACATCACTAGCAATTAAGGATGCCCACTGCTTCCTGGCAGGCTGGGACAATGCGAGCCATTGTGCCGGTAGAGAGCTGAAGATAAAATTCACTGCTGCCTCTAATTCTGTAGCTGTATCTCCTTCATTAGGCTAACAAAACAATTAGGTCAAATTATTAAAAGGAAAAAAAAAACACACCAGAATTCCTATTAATAGTTATGCTGCCCATTATTCAACCGGTCCTCAATTTACAAAGCTTATCTTATGACTCCCTTTGTCACAGCGCTCCTCTATGCTAGTCTAGGCAGTTAAAGCAGAATGATACAAGACTCATTAAGCACGGCACGCGAGTTCAAAATCCGAAACTTTTTATGGGAATCATTTTTCCCTTCCAATAAATGTGCTTATAAAACCAATGCTCCGCTAATGGCCCAATGTCCTCCAGTAATGTTTTTCTGTGCTGTTGGGTTTTTGGGCGGCAGTATACACACATGCACTTTTTTTTTCCCTTTGCAAGGCTATTTAACCTGTTTGAGTGTAAGGCAGTGAATGGCGCTTAGCTGGGTACAGGCTCCATTCATTGCTGGCTGGTATAAACCCGACAGGCTGTAACCTGAGCAGGCAATGCTGTGAGCTTGCTGGCGACGCTGGCTGGTTTGAAACACGAGAGACCGGAGTCATTTTGAAAGGGGTGTAAATACTGAGCCGCTCACCGGGAACACCAACGTGGGGTGCACGCTCTTGACGGCTAGAGAAAGCCGGGAAGGAGGGCGGGGGGCTGGAAGGAACTGTTTGTGTTGAGTCCCTCCGAGCTAATGATGTGCCTCTTGTTTTGCATTAGAGGCAGTGACGTGCATTTAGGTTGAAAAGCAAACGCTCGAATCAGCCAGCCCTTGATGGATAGAGTCCATAAGCAAGAGGAGAATGTAAAACTCCTGCCCTGGAGGCTACATTTGACAGAGAGGAACAGGTCATTACATGCTGCCGCCTTAAAGGAAGGACCTGGAATCAGAGGCAATCTTCAAAGGCCAGTCAGGTTTCCAACCCAACAACCCTGCCATGTGTTCCTTTAATCCTTTATTTAACAGTAAATCTGCCACTCTTTTCAGCAGGCTTTTACTGGGATTGGGTTTCAGCTCAAGCCCCAAAGCTTTAAGCATACATTGTGTAGCCCTAATGAGAAACTCAATCTATTAATGGGCAGACCTTCTCCGCAGGACCAGGTCTTGGCAACATGAGTCAGTTCCTGAACTTTCACCTCCCATTTGGCAGCAGACCAGACTAACTCAACATCTCGGGGCTGGCTTGTATTATCAGCTCATTATTAACATACATCATAGCCAGATCTCTTTTACATGCACCCAGCAAGCAGGAAACTCCACAAGGGGAGGGCTCCTTATTTTTGTCTGACTCTGGAGCTCATAAAAAAAAATAGCGTGGGGCACTGTGCAAATTTCCTGGTGTGTGCTCTGCCTATGGAGACAGGCAAACGTATCCTACAAAGCAGCGGGGTGGTCCTGTGTCTATATGCCCATTATTACCATAGTGCCATCACATTCGGTTTATCCGCGCAATACCTCCTTGGGGTAGAGATGTGGTACTGCCTACGTGCAAGGAATTGAAGCAGAGAGAGACTACATCACTTTGCTTTACGTCTAAAAAAAAATACAAGTGAGGAGGGAGGGAATTGCAGAAAGGCTCTCTGTCTTCTAGGCTACTACCCGGGCCACCGGACCATCCGCCACGTCTATGCGGACTCCACTCCATGGCAAGAAAATCAACGGGAACCTTGACCAGCTGGCTTCGAAATGGATCGGCGAATATTTGAGATCAAATTTTTGCGTGAATTCCCACGTCTGCATTCAAGCAAATCCATTTTTCTCCACAACAGACTCTCACTGCGAGGTAAATCCAAGTTTAATGGAGTTATGCAGACTCACAAGAGTTTGACAGTGAGATTAGTGGCCATGTTGGACAAAGTCCACTTGACTTGCCCTTGTGACCTTTTCCCAGCTTAACTGGGTTCAAACTTCAAAGGACCTGAAAAAAAAAGCAGCCTCAAGCTACTTCTGGATGATCGGACAAAGCCAGCAAAGTTCATAACCAGTTCTGATGGAAAGTTTGCTGCCACGAACAATATGGCAGCGTGCTCTTAAGCACAGTGTGAGAACGCTGCTTTTTCTGAAACAGAGCTTTTATCATTAACTTGGAAAGGGAACAGTCTGAAAGCTCTGAGTGTATCCCTGCCAGGCTGGAGAATTGATTGGTATGAAAGAAAATGGAAAGAG
>NW_005841873.1:4210116-4237086 GCF_000455745.1 Alligator sinensis
TGAAGTATGAATATCTACAATAAGCTTGTTCTTTATGAGAAAGACATGCCTCTATAAAAAGGAAGATCTTTTTAGGGAGCAGAGAAATCATTCAAAAGGAGATGAGGTCCTGGTAAACTCTTGTGAGAGTGAAGGTGCTGCCAGAGGTTTTATATCCCATAGGAATGATGTCGGAAGCAGTGAATAGATATATAGAACATTACATTCATACCAATATAATTGTAATGAGCAAACACAGACCATCAAACTTGAATAATAACTGGTTTGGGGGTATAGGAGTTTGAAACAAGTGTTTTTCACGTCTTTTTTGAGTGGGGACTGACACTGGCATACTCCGCATACTTTCACTCTTGCCCTAAACCAGGATTTGCCTGCAAGTTTCCTGGGCTAATCGACTGGCTGCAATCATAGCTCCCCGAAAGCTATATTTATTTGCTATTCTTAACCTCAATTATGTTCGCATCCATGTAATCCAAAGGTTTGCATCACTACAGTTTTTTTGATAAAGTATCGTAGCATCCTTATACATTCACGTACATACAAGTGCACGTGTGGGTTGGATATGAGCTTCTTTTACATTAATATCCTCATTACCTCTGAGAATAGCACCAAACTATGCCAGCTAATTGAGCCAATCTGCCAAAAGCAGTACGAGGGTGCAAGCAAGCAATCCAAGTTTCTAACGCGCGTCTCTGAGCTTTCAACTGAATGCTGGATCAATATGCTACCTATCCCACTGCAAAGTTTCCAATGACTTTCAACACCGCTTGCTTAAAATCTTAATAATACTCTTGTTTCGTGTCTGTGGACAAAGGGGCTGTAAAGAAAACCAGTCTGTAAACCTCTTGCAAATGTGCCCAAATTCCCAGCTGCATCAAAGCAGCTATGATGTCCATTTAATCAACCAAGGGAGATCTTCCACCGCTCCACGTTCACTTTGTGGGGTGTCTAGCAAGGAGGGAACAGGGCTAGGACATCACTAGTCCTCGGTAATCCCTAGAAGCAAAGAAGTGATCCATGGAGTAAAAACTTGAGCACGAGTTTGTAACGAGAATTATTCTTAATGACACACCGACATTCGTTAAGCATGTTAAGAATAATCCCATTTTGGTTTCGCAGGATCAATATTTGCTGCATTTTCATCTTGCAACCATTACCAGCCTCTTCATGGCTCAGGTGGTTGGCAACAGAAAAAGAAAAGAAGCTTTTGCTTCCAGATCACTGGTTCAAATCCAACCCACCCTGACAGGAACTGGACACACATTCTGCATTACATGATTTTATTTCCAGACCCAAAGGGAAAGGAAAGCCGCCACATCCACAACCAACCCCCTTGTTTGCAATTGTCCGGGGAAAGGACTGAGTGAGCATGAAGGATCAAGGAAAGTCTGTTTAAAAGAGGGGGAGGCGCTCTCATAAATCAATGTGAGAAAACGTGCTCCATCTCAACCAAAGTAGCACCTGTAATCCCTGGGATTCAGAAGGGATTTCTGGCCTTTGGGCTGTCAAACTGGTCTGTCCACAAATACCAGGTTTGCACACAAAATGTAGCAGGCACACTGTGCAGATACCACATACCTGTTTTGAAGCAACTTTCAAGAAAAATAGTCGGAAAGTCCTACAAAATGACATCTGATGAAACTTGAACACAAAAATTTGGGGCTTCCAAACTTTCATTGGCTGCCTAGGAGCTATTCATTTATATTCTTGATTTAAATGAGTTGTGCCTGGTGTTATTATTCAGAAGGTGATCTTGTTTCATGGCTTGCCTGTTCAGGCTGGATTTATGCATGGGTGCTCAGAGCCAAAAATCTGTTTGTGTTTAATCCCCAGCAGAACAGGGAGAAGTAGCTGTACCCTATGCAGCTTCTCTTCTTGCTGCTTCAACCTCCTGTGACTCGCAGCAGGCACCAGGAACACAGGAGCTGTCAAGTGACCTCTTGTCCTTGTCCTTTTTGAAAGGTGCATAGTGGTAACTATAGAAGGAAGAATGCTCTTACCCTATCAAGCTCTTCCACGTGCAAGCAGTTTCGGATTTGGTTTTCAATATTTAAAAGAAAACATCATTTCAAACCCCTGGCAGAGAAATCTACACTGAGTGGGTTTCTTGATGTAATTTCCATCCGGGATTTTCACAATGGAAACATTGGAAATTAGAGGTATATTATAGAATGCCTTGGTCGATCGCAGCTAATGTAGCTCTCCATTGTCATGACAATAAAAGAAAAAAAAATGGTGAGCTCAGACAACTGTTGTATTATTTTCAGCTTGGGATATGAAAGAAACCTTCAGAATGACGTTTCTGGGAGTGAGGGGTCCTAAATCCTTTTGGCAGTTGTCTCAGCGCCGAGCTCCTGCATGACCTTAGGCAGGTTCATTTACAAGTGGCTAAATAGAGGCATGGAGTAAATGGGCATGCGAGTTATCTAACATGCAGGAGTGACTTGAGATTTAATCAGGGCTTGCAAAACGCTTAGAGATCCTTAAAAGACGTGTGGTGTAAGCATCGAGTGTTATCGGCAGCACATTCAATGCTATGAAGTTCCTTTACACAATATGACGAGCTCTAAGATAATGCCCAGCTAAAGTGTACATTCAAGTTTTAAAAAATGCATTAATATTGACCTAGGCAGACAGGGTTCCTTGGGTGAATCTGATATCTTTTATTAGACCAACCCAAATAGCTGGAGAATAGTTATTAAGCAAGCTTTTGGGTTAATGTTGACCTGTAATGTAAGAGTGGCCAACATGAATGTGGAAGAGCAAGGGGACAAACTGCTATATGAACAATACTATGTATGAAGCCAACAGGCTCATCAAAAAAAAAGAGCGTAGGAATTTCACCCCAAATAATACATTTTATATTATGGAATTAGAGTCTGAGAAAGTTAAAACCTCTTAAGAAAAGTACTAATGGCACAAGCCAGAGCCCTGCGAAGTCAATTCAAGGACTGCTGGCAATTGAATAGAGGTCCGCGGCTTGGCTTTAAAAATCGTAGCAAAGTAAATTCATAAATAAATAAAACTCAAAGTATTTCAGCAGTGTTGCAACAGTGCTCAGAGAATCTGCTCGCCTCCTCAGGTGCCCGACTCTTGCACCTTAAGAAAAAACACATGCAACACTGTCCATTTTAAAAATGCATTTAAATGAATGAAAGCAGGATGAATGCTTTAAGAAACCTGAACACAATTTGTGGGGTATCATTTCAAGAGGTGCAAAGTTAAGGGAAATCGTTCCTGTTCACCATTCAAAAATTCAAACGAATCGTAAGTACTTCAAGGGCACTGAGAGCATTATTCATTTGTAAATAAGGTTTGCCCTGTTTGAAGTGGAGAAGATTGCTTTCCGCTAAAGAAGCCATTAAAGAGTAGTTATCAGTCTATCTTCCAAAGCCAAATATGGCAAAGGAGGTGCTGATCCCGCTATTGTGCTCTTATTAATCTCCTCTCTTTTTTTTTCCTCCTTTAAAGTCTTCCAGCAGCACATCTCATTCGGGCACTTTGGAAAGGCTGCAAGCAGCTGGTTTTGCAGGCAATCATCCATCTCACTTTGGCTATCAGCCAGCAGAGGGAGCTCTGCGAGTAACTCCGTCAGCAACTTCCCAATCCCAACCCGGCCCATGTTGCTCCTCGAGCAGCCCAGGTAACAAAATCCTCTCAACCCATATGTCTGACATGCCAGGTCCTTGATAAAATCATTTAAGAAGCAAGGCAGACAAGGATCTTTGGGGTAAATCTGATATATTTATTAGACCAACTCACATAGTTGGAAAAATGCTTCTTTGCAAGCTTCAAGAAGCAAAGCACTTGCTCTTCCTATCTCCTTCTCATATATGCATCCCCTCCACCACCTAATCATTCGCCTTTTTTGCACTCCTACAAATTCAGCACCATGGCTGACCAGGGGATACTTATTTGCCATAGTACCAGGCAGATACAGGCAGGCTTTTATACCTATATGTCACCTACTAGCGGTTAAGACTGGAACACCTCTGACCGACCAAATCAAACCCTATATCCTCCAGGAGGAGGTTCACATATGGACTAGAGAAATCGGTATTCCACGATCACCTAACCAGGTGATGAGCTGGAAGTCGGACAGCGTCTAGACAGGGAAATGCGTGACAAATAGCAATGAGTGTCACAATCAAAAATGCAAAAGTGCAAGAAATTCCAGATCACCAACTAAGGCAGCTTCATAGGAGGGATGAATTGTTAAAGTAAAACTCACCATCCATCATACAGGAAACAAAAAGCAACTAACTTGTTCCCTAGGCAGTCTTCTTTTAGGGCTCTTGCTTAATAATTACATCTTGGTTTGAACAACCTAAATCCTGGTCTCCTAACACCTATATCTGCAGAACAACCTATATCCTGGTCTCCTAACACATGGGGATTATTCAGCGAGTCCATAATTGCCTAGAGTTGTGCAGGTTTCTGAAGGCTAATGACATTACTAGAACTGCCCGGGGAACTTTTAATACATGGAGTCAAATTGGATCTGCCCTTTTGATGATTTCTAGAAGTCTAGTCCACGCTGAAGTAAAGCCAGTTCTTCTGATTATGGACGCTCTTTGATCAGTCCATGTGGTTTTTAAAAAAGGGACTCAGCTTCTGCGAAAGCTTCCTCACACAGAACCAGTATTTGGGATAACAAGAACAGACATATTTAATATTTCCAGGCAGACATCTCCATTGCATAGCTGCATTTACCAGGCTCTCTGAATAGCCATCATGTAAAAAAATCGGAATTTAAATATAGCTTTAAAGAAGCATTTGTTAAGCTCAGAAAGTTTTAGGCTCCTTTGGTTAATTAAAAAGATTTTTCTTTAGTTTATACCTTGGAATTAGTATCCCTATATAGGTAACCATGAACCATTCATATAACTACAAGAAACCTTGGTTAGGAAGTGCTGTTGGAAGCTCTGATTTAAATGCAGTTTTCCAGGTTACTAATACAACAGCATAAATAAGCCCCTGCAATTCCTTCCTTGATAGAGCATTAGTAGGATATGTTGGCAGAAATCCACTTCCTGGTACACTCAAGCAGGTAACTTTTTAAGCATATTTAATGTCTATCACTGGCAAACAACACCATAAACAACTTTGTCCTCTTAACCTCTTTCGGTTACATATTTTCCGCTCTTTCCTTCAAAACCCCTACCCTGAAATACTATCCCCGGCTCCATGAGATTCTGCTGAACCATGACAAACCTCACAACAAAAGCTTCATAAACTAAAAAGGTGATGAATGGCCCTTGTGGCCTATTTGCTTTTGAAGTTCTCATCAGATGTAGTTGCCAATGGAGATAGGTCTATAAGTGGACTAGTAGATAAAGCAATAAACTGAAAGTTAGGATACAAGGACTTTATTCCTCTCTCCCACTGATTCATTAAGGCATCATCTTCTGATACTTTTCATTCACCTTGTGTCATCGCCTATAACCCCATTGGCTTCCATGAGACTACTTTCACAGGCATAAGCCTACTCCTCATGATCACAACCCATCGCCATTTGACCTTAGACAAATCAGGACTGCTCCGCACTTCAGTCTACCAGTCTGCCAAGCAGAGATGACACCTATTCTACAGCCTTTATTCAAGTTGCATAGTGTATCGATACATTTAGATGCAAGGGTGTAAGAAAAATAATGTGCATTACTATTACCAGTACTACGAGTTTTGTTTTTAAATACTTTGAGATGTGCAATACTACAAATTACCTTTCCTTCCCAAATGAGCGCCCTCTCAACAGGAAATTCTCAGAGCTGTACATTGCACCCAATTAATCTTGCCTTCTAAGCCTTCTCAAATCCCACCTTTTACATAAGATTTCTAATTCTCATCTCAGAATTCCTTGGCATCTACCACATGAGCATCTTGAAGCACTTTACAAAGAGAAAAAAAAAATCAGTTAATCAAAACCAAGATTAAACCAACATGTTTCCGGTCTGGGTTTAAGACCCGTCTGGGGTTGTGTAACTATGGATATGAGGGAGAATATTGGGTGTGTCAAACGTTGCCATATGCGGCAATCAAGAGCAAGAAAATAGAGTTCAAGGAGTAAAAAGATAAAATAAAAGTCAATTACACAGGGAAAAATGAGAACCAGCTTCATATCCAAGAAGAATGATGGTATAACATATCTACTCTTTCAGCGTAAGCTTGGGAAGCTGGATGCAGAAGTGGCTTATATGGAATAAGGCTTCTGCATTTCTATTAAGATATGTCTGCCAGGAAGTCTATGCAAGGGACACCGAGGGTTTCCTTGCTTGAATTTAATCCTGCGCTCTTACACATCTGTACTTTAAATGAAGCTGGGATCTGACCCCTATATACTGAGAAATGATTGAAGTTTTAGCTGCTTGGCTCCCACTAAAGCTAAAGTTTAGCAGCTTTGTGAAAAGTTAGTAGTGAACGCCTGACTCTACATTTAAATTCACACTAGAGGTATTAACTGCAGCAAGTTCCACTGGCTGCTTGTCTCTTACTGGCACGTGTGTCTTCACAGAAATACAGGAGCCTTGGCCGCACTATGCCACTTCGTTTTTTGGAATGAATATCCTAGAGCAGGGGTATCAAACTAACACAGCCCCATGGGCCAGAGGAGAGGCATAGGGCTGGCTAGATTGGGTGCAAAGTGGGCTAGACTGGGTGCAAAGACAAGCTCCACATGCCAAACCAGCATGCATGGCTGGTTTGGTGTGGGCACCATATGCAGCACACGCCCCCGGCCCGCCCTATGTACCAAGTGCAGTGCACGGGGCCAGGCCAGCGAATGCTGCAAGAGGCATGCGGGGCCCACAAACTGCATCTTTGATACCCATGTTCCACAGCCAGAGTTGGCAACCTTTTCGGTATGGCGGGCCAAATCAACCCAGCTCCTTCTGAAAGCTTCTCCGATAAAAGATATCACCAACCAAACCCTACATCTAGTATGTTCCCTAGACCAGAGATGGCCAACTCATGGCATGTGTACCACAGGCGGGCCTGGGCAGCTTCTGAGTGTGGCACATAGTCAATCAGGAGGCAGTACAGGGGCAGATAGGGCACGGAGCAGAAAGCAGAGCAGCAGCACAGGTAGGGAGCAGAAAGAAGAGCAGCAGATTGGACAGGGGAAGGGGTTTGAGGTCGCACTCAGGGAGGACATGGGACTTAATTTGTGGCACCCCTGCCGAAAATTTGCTCCCCTCCCCTGCCTAGTCTTATTCGAGGACAGCCACCGATAAGCAACAAGAGTGCAAAACAAGAAGCATTGGAGTAGACCTGAGGTCCTCTCTTCTGCAGAAGTCTAGCACTATTTGCATATATTCATGGCATCCGCAACTGCTTATTTGATATGGATCAGATACAAACAACCCCCAACATAAGGACATTCATACCAGATTCTGGAGCTAACTTCCAGGCTAAGCATTTTCCCCGTTTCTTCTTCCTCGAGTCATAGGGGGCCTGCTCCTGCCCTCAACAATTTTCTTCACCAGAAAGTTAGTTAGAATCTGTCCTCCGGGTACGCAGTGATTAAGCTTTAGTGTGCCAATGAAATGGATGGTTGTGCTGGTGTTAAATCCCCTAGTTGCCCAAATAACTGCTTTCTCGGTTCCTTTGCTAGTCACTAGAAATATGAAAGCTCACTGGTAATTGCGGTGGTTAAGATTTCAGCGTTATTGAAAATGAACTAAGTCTCTGATGTGCAGTGGGAGGTGTAGACTCCCGTAGTACATACAGCATCTGTACTGACTGGTCCCTCCCCTCATTAATCATGTTTTTCTTTTTTTTATGGGAAAGTATCTGCCTTGAAATCTTTATTTAAATGACCCCAAGAAACTCTGATGGCCTCTTGTCTCAGCAAGACGTCCACAAGAGACACAACGAATGAAAATACCCCGAGGTTGGAGAGAATCGTCTTTGAACTCGAGGATGATAAAGATAATTAGGAGAAAAAGAGCATATTGTATCATTAATTTGATTCACCTCTTCCGGGTTCATTGTATTAAATCAGATTCAGATTCAAATAGGAACAAATATTCTCCTTAGAGCTTCCTAACAAAAAACCTACACAGCCAACAAAACACTTTGTCAGGGGACCTTGGCTATATAGGGTTTTTATTATTATTAGTTGTAATGGTTTGACAGAGATTTTCTCCAGAAGACAACAAGCAAATATTATATCCCATTAAGAGCCAAATAAGAGCTACATAAATATAACAAAAATGCCCTGAGCACCGTTGGCTCCCACCGGGGAGTCAGAACTTTATTTTTAGGGGGGTTTTTTCCTGGCAATTTCACACCAAAATTGCAAGGATTGCCATTTTCATAGGGTTTGCAGAAACCACTTTTTTTCCACAGTTTCTACAAAAAAATTAAATTTACAAGTATGGTTGATCCCTACTTATAGGCTAACTAAAGTGTGTGTGCATGCATGCACCTGCAGATACTGTGGGGGAAAAAATAACCCAAGGCAGATATGTGGCATGGAAACTTCAGCTTGAACAATCAAAATCTATTCCAAGTTCAAAGCTCTTGGAAAACAGGGCTAATCATGGGAAATGTTGGGGGGTCAGAACCAGAGCTAGCAATGCCAGTATAACTCCACCTATAATTAAAATGTATGCACATAAACAACCCAAACCCCTGCACATAAATATTACATTTATACTGATTTGGGCTCTGATTTTGCACCACTGAATTCAGTATTCTAGATTTGTATTGAATTTGCTGCGAGTAAGGTCAGGGCTCTGGAGAAGAGTTTCAGCATCAAATAATTACATCAGTGATTGATTATTCATAAAGAAAACAAGCATCTTTTTTTGTTTCTGAGCTGATATTCAACAGATTGCAAAAGCCTTACATTTACGGGTAATGAGACGTGATGTATGAATTTCTGGAGCCAATAACATGAATTGTGAATGTTTGCAATGCATGCTTAGGTTGGGTAGCACAGGTCATATGGCTTCTGTTCCCAGACTGGACAACTAAAGCAACAGTGTGAACAGTAATTACCACAGCTGAATATTACATTTTTGCTTTGCACTGCGTGGGTCATCACATCCCCCTATATGCTTTACTTTTATGGTTATGAACTATAAACCTAACTCCTTTCATTTACATTACAGAGAGGAGTCATACAGTGGTCTGACTTTTGTCTGCAAAGGTCATAAACTTTCCTTTGTGCTGATGCTGCTAGAGCGAAGGAAAAGAAACAAAAACTGCTGCACCTGCATGCAGTCATTTAAGCTCTTCTCAGGCTACAGCAGCTGTTTTTTCAGTATCCAAGAGTACTCCTGATCTTACAGCTTGAGCACTCAAATGTGAAAATTCAGAGGCATGGGGATGCTGGGCTCCATTGCTATATATTAGCCACAGAAACTATAACCTCCTTCTAAGAGCATGCACTAATAACACCGTAGGACAAAATTTGGCGATAGCTATTAAACCTAATGAAATTCCCACTGGGAGTAACAGCACTTAGCCGTATAGATACAAAATCATTTTTGTGGTCCCAAGGTTGGGACCAGTGAGAACATCTTCAAGAGTTTCAGCTGTTTGTGGTTTTTCTTTTTGTGGATGTTGAACTGTGAAAAAGGACTTGGGGCTCCCCTTTAGCAGGATGCTGTCTCAAGAGACATGGGGAGCTATAATCTCTTTCAAGTGCGCTGCTGGGTCCAGAGATAGTTCCTTTCTGGCAGTTTTTCTATGTTCACAAGTTACTGTACCATTCAACTTCTTCCTACTAGAGCAGTGATTAAGCTTTAGTGTGGCTTTATAGCCCCCAGTCCCAAAGGGGGCAGCAATACATGGCACAACATTTGTACAGATGCAGCCAGCTGTCCTATTTACTGCTTGCTGTGGCCCTTGACCACCAGAACACACGGACGAGTTACAATCGGTGAGCAAGGAGGTTGCCTGAAAGAAAATCCCTGCTCGACTAAGAGCAGATTTAGTGCCTAGGGTTAATTTTTGAACATATGGAAAATGGAGCATATAATTTTTTTCACCCAGATTTTTTTGTTTTTTGATGAAGACTAATTGTAATTCTTCCATATCTACCATAATACCCAGTGATAACTCACAATATTTTATTCCATTAAGTCACATAACTGCACATTAACAGTGCATGACTACACATGTTAAAAGAAAATCAGGTATGTAAAGAAAAATAGCAAAAATGCTCCAATGATCCCGGAAGAGTCTCTTTTTCAAAAATGTTCTTGGGTCAAATTTGATTTTTTCCTTATTCTTCTGAAACAGATTTAGTTAGACTGAAGTTATGCAGCACAGTGGGCGTGTCTACACAAATGTTTAATGCGCAGAAGACTAACTCCTGCGCACTAGCACAGCAGGCAAAGCCCATGCTAATGTGCTAATGCATAATACATTTAGTTTAATGTACAGTACCATCACCAAAACAAGGTTCATCTGGGCTAATACGCAGTAGTGCCGATTATGGAGCATTAAGGTAATACCTGTCATTACGGGTACTAAATCTAATGTGCTGTAATTAGTGCGCATTAAGGAACGTGTGAACTTAGGCCATACTAAGGGCACTTAAAATGCAAGCATCCACATGTTAAAGCTCATTAACTCATGATAAGTGTCCTCTGAGGGTCTCAAAGTTATACCATTTCAGGCGAGGGTTAACTGTGGGTTGTGCTACCTGGCTCACGTAACTTCAGTCTGCTCTGTAGAGATTCCCAGGGAATTAGGTAAGTCCAGAAAGGATGATATCTAACCTGGCTCAAAACACCAGGTTAGCTTGCAGCCGACCTGACAACCCTCTTTTTCTTCTGTTGGTAGAAGAGCTCTGAAAGCCTTTGGCCAGCATGCAACAGTGCCCTGGATATTGAATTAAAATGCTGCTTAAGCCTATTACCCTGACAAGCATTTCCCTGTAATGATTGCTTATGAAACCTAATAGTACCAGTTCATTCTTGGATGAGGCTGCCTTTGAAACAGCATTCTAGTGTAGAAAATTATGAATGGCATTTTAATATGTTTGTTCTATTAAATGCAATCACATCCCTGGGCAATTAAGGTGTAGCTGAGCCATTTCTCCATCACAAGGACTAAGGGGAGGAAAACACAACATCTGTGGCACAATTTTTCAGGCGCTCAGCATGCAGAACTAGGGGCAGATTTTCAGCCAGACTCAGCACCTAGAAGCTCGTATTGTGAGGTCCAACATGCTAAGCTCCAAAAATCAGATAATTTATTTCCATGCCGAAAAGTAAGCTGAGCTTTTCTGGTCCCTTGTACTTTGGCTGTTCTTTACAGAAAGAAAGGCAACAAGTTTTCTGCATGTTGAACAAGCAACTGGCATGCAGTCAGAATGAGCAACATGGATAAGAGATGATCAAGATGAAAAAAAAAGATCAGCAACAGGTATAAAGAAGATATTTTTTACCCTATGTTTCTCTCCACCTCAATTGTGCAGTACGATCATCGTTCTACATCACGATAGGTAAAACTAACCCTCAAGAATTTAAAATCCATTGGCCCTAACTGTAAGCCTAACTTTAAATCTAGCTCTTCTAAAGTTTTAAGTGGTTGGGCTGCTTGCTCATTTTTGCAAACATCTTTTTGCATTTCTTGCCTCTGATCTGGATCAGAAATACAAAACCAACCACAAAAGAAACCTCTTTTGGCAATACAACAATGGCGGACCAACGGGAGGCAGGAGACACAGAAACTGAGGCAGAGCCAATTCATGGAAAACCTCTAATACAGTTGTACAGACAGAAGAGATCTGGGATAGTGTGCCAATGGATCTGGCGCACAGAAATCCCACTTTCCATCCAAAACTTTTGAGGCTTGCTCATTATTAAAGGTACTAGACCTACCAAATTCATGGTGGAAGTAGAGTGCGCAGCAGCTCCTTTAATCTTGCATGTCCCTCGCCCCTTGCTCCCCTACCCCCACCCCACTAATGATTAGTGGAGGACCCTGCTGCCCCCTCCTCATCAGTAGCGAAGCTAAAACCATGTTTTTAAACACGGCGCCATTTTTGCCTCCCCGCCAGTCAGCTGCAAACAGGCACCCCTCAGCCAATCAACGGTAGGAGGCAAAAAGAGCGTCATATTTAAAATCGTGGTTTTTGCCTCCCCACTGATCAGCAGCGAGCTGCAAGCAAAGCCCCTCCACCAGCCAGTGGTTTAAACCTGCAAGATTAAAGGAGCCACAGTGCACCCCACTTCCACCATGAATTCGGTAGGTCCCTGAACATAAAATATACTAATGGGAGAAGAGATACTAGACAGACTTCCTATATTACCGAGATTTGTCAGGACTCCAGCAGGAGGCTCCAGAAGACGGAAGGAAACTAATAATTAGGCACTGGACCAACCTAGCGAGGCCTGCAGTAGATACTCCACCACTGGCAATTTTAAAATCAAATTGTGTTTTGCCATGCCTCCCATTGATCTTGAGCATGTGAATGCACTTTGCTCAACCCAGGCCTGACATACTGAAAAAGCATTAGCTCTTGTCAGCATCTTGAAAAGGTGCTTGACCATCATTATTTTGTTCTTTGTTTTGTTGTAGCAGTTTGGAGCTCAACTCGGAGATCAGAGCCCAGTTGTGCAAAGTGCTGTACAAAGATGAACAAAAGCACCCAGCGACACTGCATGTCTGCTTTTTATATCAGTGGAATATGGGCACACTATGCTAGAGGGCTAGATGTGGTCAAGATGTCCCTTTTCATCCTCAAAGCAAGACATACAGGGGGAAAAACCACCAGTTTTTCCAGGCTTTAAAATAGTTTCTTTAAGATGGCATGAGATCCTTTCAAGGATGCTGCAGGGTGCCACGCAATATTAGCACTGTTATAAGTGCAAACACTTATACATGATTCACAAGATAAACTCGGGAGGTTTCGAATAGGAATCATAGCTTCAAAAACACACTGACTTGCTGTGGCTCTTCTGAGTTCTTTGCAACCAGAGAATTGCTCTATTATTTTTCTGTAGCGAAAAAATGTGAAAGCTAAGTGCTAGCATTTTCTGAAGGGTGCCTTGAGTCTAAAAAGGTTGAGAACCACTGCAGTAGAGCTGTGCCAACTGCCCCAATTATTTTGATGCATTACGGATTTCAGGAAACTGGAGAGCCCTGCACTGATGCCTCAACACTGGTGTCATACAGTGTTAAGCCTGGATAAGGTATATTGTATTTCACCCATTTGCTGTCGTTTCCAGTGGAGGTTTTACATGGCCATTCACAGATCAAGCTCCATGGCTATGTTCATTCATCTACTTTAAGCTTTGCCTTTAAGAATACCTCCGGAAGTCTGAAAAGGAAGAGATAAAGCAATTACTTGATTTCATCCTTAGGATTTTAGCTCTCAGCCTCTGCATGGTGCCTCTTTAGTGCCTGATTAGTGTCTACATTCTCCACAGATTAAAAAGGGTTGTCTTGACTCTCACTACATTATATCCACAGAGAAGAAAAGAAAATCCAAGGGCTAGCCTCTCACCTGGTGTAAGCCCTCCGCTTCAGTTTCTCTGGTGATATGCCATCTTATGCTAGCTAGGATGGCAGTGCTAAAGCAATGTTGTAGTCATGATGGTTTAAGAATTGAGAGAGACGAGGATTTTGTGGGTTATTTCTTTTATCAGAACACCTGTATAGTTTGGATGAACTTAGATAAGGTTTTGGACGCAAGGCAATTTTTTTTCAGGTCACTGTTAGACACACTCTCCAATACAAGATCACCGGAAGAAGAATGCCTTGTATTTGAAAGCTTGCCTAACTTTATCCCAACTAGGCAGCTGGTCTGATAAAATATATCACCCACAAAGATCCTTGCCTCTTGCCTAGGCAAGGATCCAAAATCTTCTGAGTTTGCATCCTAGCTCAGGTAATGACTGTCACCTAGACAAGGTGAGAGGCACCACCTGAGCTAGGATGCACCACAAACTCAAAATATTTTTCACGTTGCAGTAGAAACGTCTTAAAGCACGTCATTAAAAGTATCTGTAATTTCAGCAACTGAATGAGCAACATAATAAACAGCCTCTTTTGAAGGGGTAAATATGCTCTCATCATCAAGGTACCTTCTAGAATAAACTCTGCTGGATGTGTCGAATCTGTGCTCCGGAGATCATCGACTATAAATTGGAAGAAGAGAAATGGTTTACTCGATACAAGAAGTAGCACAGAGCACAGGAAAATAATTAGAGAAAGCTACTGTTGTAGTTCTCTGGTTTATTTCTGTCTAAAAGTCCTTGAATAATGATCCCAAACATTCTGCTAGTGATTACTGTTTCCTGATGATTAATCAGCTGCAGTTGTCTTCTTTCTTCTTCTTCATTTCCCTGAGAACAGAGAAGGAAGCCATGCGGTGGCTTAGTGAAATAAGGCATTCTTGGCTTTGGCTGCTCTGTATGAACCCTGCATGGGGGCCACGCATCTGTCTCCAACCCCCATCCGAGTGGATCAAACTCCTTAATCTGTAAATTATTTCTACAAAAGGCAGATAGAAAGAATTTGCTCCCTCTCAAACTCTCCAGAAGCTGCCTTTAGAAGTACTTCTTTTGTGATGTCTAAAATATATTCAGCAGAAAGAAACCAAACCAAACAAAAGTAGTGGCGGGAAGGAATTTTATATACAGTATGCTCCACTTATGCGCATGGTGGATAGGTTCATCATTTGTGTAACTGCACAACATGATTCCAGTCCCAATGTTTTTGCTTATTGTTTACATTACAAACCCTGGTTATCTGCCTTTTGGTTAAGTGCATGAAACCTTAAGTATATAGGAATGCTTTAGCCCCCCGTCTGCTCTCTAATATAACTATACTCGATTGAACTCCGAAACGGGTGAAACTGACGAGCAGCTGTAGGCAGTCTCGGTCCCGTCAATTTCAATGAAGCTATGAGAGGCGTAAGACATCTGAGTAACAAGGTGCAGAAGGCTTAGGATTGGCTGTCCTTGTAGTTTGTGAGCAGTGTTTACATTTAGCCGGGGTAAGTGCATGCTCCACATAGATGCACAGCTTCTTTTCCAGTTGGGAGACCATACACTCGTAGAGCACGTGACACAAATTCTCCGAGGTAGTTTCTAATCGCAGGTGTGCAACCACAACTAAGGTTCGTATCAATACCCTAACGTATTTTCAAATCTCTTTTACAATGCAGCTCTGGTCTGAGCCTTCCTGCCAGCTCTTTCAATTCCTGGAGTGCAACATGAGCAGAGGATGCTCACAACCTCGCGGAATCCATTGACATTACATGGGTTTATTTCAGGAGCAATTTAATTGGATTCAATATAATCAAACCACTGTCAAATGAGAATCAGGTCCACTGTCTCTCATTTCCTATCCTCCTTAACTCCCCTCCCATTCTGTTCATATCACATATCAAATATTTTAATTCTAACAATGGACTACAGCATTACATACTTACACAAACAGGAAATGCAGCCCAAAATTTTTAGCCCGACATACTGCATTGTCAAATTGGATTAACAATGGGTATTTTTAATGGATATTCTTATAATGGATATTTTTTCTTATTTCACTTTAAGACCTAGGAAACTGTTTTTCACATCAGCAAATGTATTTATTCCTTTGTACCTTTGCAACTTTTTAGGAAGAACCTGAATGTGAACATGATTATAAATAAAAAGGGTACAGACATCAGTAACAACTGCATCTATATCAGAAGGTATGTACAAGTGTAGCCTAACTGCTCCAATTTGAACCTGCTTCATTCATGGACACAGCAATTTAGCTCACTTGAATGGCTACAGGATCATGCAGATGCAACAGTTGCATCTTAAGACCTGATCCATACTCCTGAGCAGTAGGACACTCGCTCCTTTTAAACTAAAATGTGCATTTGTCCACACCCTGCTGTCCATGCTGAGAGAAACAAACAGTAAACAGGAACAGGTAATGAAAAATAAAGTAGAAATTTGAAATTCAAAACAATGTTATTACTCTGAGGGGTTATTAGCTATACATAATTTGCTTTTTAATCATATGATATCCCTTTGACCTTGCAAAGCATTTGGGGACATCATTTGTGTAAAAGGTTCATCCTGGAACATAATGGCCCAGTCCTGCAACCATTTATTACCAGGCTTGGAGCCCAATTCCAGAAGGCTCTCTCATTCAGGAAGTACTTAGCCTTATTTGAGACTTGTAGCCTTATTTGAGACATGTGCTTAACACAACTATACTGCTTCTACTACCAACTCAAACAGCTTTTAGCATACCCACTGAATATGTCAGGGCTTTTCCCATCAGTGAGCTTTACTTTCAGTGGTCAGTTGTTGCAAGATCAAGCCCTGAAACTATATCTGTGATATCATTTAGATGTATAACCTGCAGACCTGTCAGGACCCAACACTTCTTTGGTAACAAACAGGTAGACTGGCGGAGCATGGAAGTAATACAGGTTGCAGAAGAACTAAGTGTTAATGTTAGTAAGACCATGTTGGGACAAGAAGGCTAGGGACAGACATTACACATAAAGTCGCTTAAGTGATAAGAAAAGGGTTTAAACCTGTAACAGAACAGATGTTCAGTGCACATAAACCAGTTTGAAAATGGCTGAAACTGTTTTGAGATAAACCTGGTTGGAGGTAATATCAGACTGAACTGATTTGGCTCAAACCAGTTTGATGCAATGTCTGTCCCAGACCCCTTGCTGGTTTAAGATAAATCCGACTCCCCCAGCATCCTGGCATGCTCTCTGGGGCTGTCTGCTCCACAGCAGGGCTGGCCCCCCCACCCCCTGCTCCCTGCCTGCAGCTCCAGAGATTTCAAGGCTGCTTCCTCCCCCTCCCCCTTACTACTCCTTGCTAAGCAGGAATTCCCCCCTCCCCTCTGCCTTGCTGAGGACGTGTTTGTGTCTTAACTAGCAGACCACATGCTGGCTACGGTCCATGCTGAATCAACAGGTAGAATCAACAGGCACTGTTATCAATCCCCTGTTGGGCTAATCAGAGGTCCTGCCAGGGCTTGGCCATGCCCTCCCCTCAGCTCAGCAGTGTGGAAGGGAAGGGAGGGCTGCTCTAGCACTCCCCGGCTTCTAGCCTGAACCACTGCAGGCATGTGCCTACATTTCTGGGATGTCTGTACAGTTACAAAACTGATTTAGACTAACCAGCTTAGACTAACCTGCAAAGATCAAATCAATTCAGGCTCGGGTTTTTTGAATGTCTATCCCTAGCCCATGTGTAAAACCTACCAACGTGTCTCCACCACTCGTGCAATAACTATGCACCACAAGAGAACC
The DNA here is from genome assembly GCF_000455745.1 of Alligator sinensis. NCBI lineage: Eukaryota > Metazoa > Chordata > Crocodylia > Alligatoridae > Alligator > Alligator sinensis. The sequence goes on from NW_005841873.1 coordinate 4,227,353, forward strand.
ATCACCATTCCTGGATCCTATACCTGCACCTCCAGAAACGTAATACATCTCATCTGAATGCCCTGATGGAAACTACATAGGAAAAAACAAACAACTGCATACCAGAGTGAATGCACACCAAAAATCTATCAAAACCAAAAATACCCAATTACCTGTGGGTGCACGTTTCTCATAAGACAACCACTCTTTCTCCAATCTCTAAATTCTAATCCTCAAAGGGAATTTACAAAACACCTTTTGTAGATGAGCCTACGAACTTCACTTCATAAACCTACTGGATACAAAAAAATCATGGACTATATATAGACATTGGACTCATGGCACATTATAAGCTGCCTGCCATCCGATAACCCCAGGTAACCTCTCTACATTTTATCAGCTACGTTTTATCGCTGGTCACCCGTCCCCTTTTGTGCCCCCCCTCCCACAATCTGTCTAGCACCCATTAACTCCCATCCCCTCTGATCTTCCCTGCCATGCATTTGCATTTTCACAGGCCTGCAGTTTGCATGCTGGCTTAAGCTTCTACTCCACCCAAGAGAGCACACAAACACCAGCAGACTCTCCCTATGTCTGAAGATGGGTGTTTGTGCCCAAAAGTTTGCAAAGAACATTTTTTTCCAACTATTTAGTTGGTCTAATAAAAGATATCACATTTATCCAAGGAACCTTGTCTGCCTAAGTGTTATCATAGAGCTCTCTCTCTGATGGACAATCCTCACAACTCAGTTTTCCAATTAAGTTGCCATATGGTTATATTCTTAACAAACAGCGTTAACACTAGAAAGCAAAACTCTCTCGAGCAGTTCCTTATAGGGACAAATACAACACGCAAACTCAAGGAACACGAGACTAAGAGAAAACTAAAAAGCACTTCTAGGACTGGGGGCTCTTCCCAACAGCAGCTACAGTAAACACATTCAATCTGGGAATTAGAAGTCGCAGAATATACAAAAGCACAGCCATTAATGCCCTAATGAAATGGACCTTTTTTTTTTTTTTTTTTTTTTTTTTGCACATTTGCATGCCAGCTTTACTGTTTAGACTTGGCTGCTGTAATCAGTCTTTTTGAGTCATTCCTAGCTGGGATCAGTGCTGCGAGAACACAAGATTACTTCTCTCCATGTGACAGGCGAATATAAAAATAAATAAATTGGAGAATTACTCTTTAAATGAAAATTAAAAAATAAGACAAGACAATAAGGCTTTTAAGAAGTTTATGAACCCACAAAATAATAACTGAATGTACAGTACAGCAGCTTAGCTTGCGCATTAAAATATGCACTGATGTTTAGAGTATATTATTTCATGACAGAAAAACATTAAAGCTGTAAGCTGTCATTTTTTAAGACACACATTCATTTTGTCTCGCCCAAAGAGGCTACAGCTGTGACAAATAAAGAGCTGAAACATCTTTCAAATGGGGAAAAAAGTATTTATGACCTCAAACCTGCGCTGAAAATGTATGAAACTAAAGTCTTTTGTTTAGCTATCGGCAGGGTTCCCGGAGACGAGGTTTTACTTCATTTCAAAGGTACAAACATGAATTAGAGCAGACTACAGTGCCCACGCCTAGCTGAACGTAACCTGACCACTCATCTCAAAGGAAGCAGACCAAAAAAAGGTCCTCAGGTCAAGTCTCTCCCTGGCTTATTAAAGTCAGTGGCATTAAACCACAAATGCACTTTACGTTTCATCTGACCTCAGAGACTCAACTACACTGGTCAAGTTACACTAAGTACTTATCTGGGCCACCGTTGCTGTAATGCCAGAGTGCCTCAAAATTGGTCATGTATTTATCCTCATAATAGCCCCAAGAGGCAAGAAAGCGCTATTATGCCCATTTTACATCAAGTGAATTGCGGCACAGAGAGATTAGGAGATTTACCCGAGGCCCCACTGGGATCTGTGGCAGAGCACGGAGTTTAAACGAGGTCTTCCAAGGCCCATTCAGCACCCTCACCACCAGACCACCCCTCCTTTCAAGGCAGGGAAGGAGACCGTAGTTAAATGCTAAGGATGAATTTCATTTCCTGAGGTCAATTTGGCAGTAGGGCAAGGTGCCCAAAGTAGTGGTCACAGAGAATAAAGATGGAAAGACAAAGGGATCCATTGTTCATCCCTTACTGACGAGGCTCAGCACTTACTCCCTAGAGCAGTTCTACTGGCAATCTCTAAGATTATTTGGAGCTCACCAACGTAAAGTGTTGCCAAGCTGGTACACACATTGCTCCTGATTTAGCAAAGCACTGAAGCTTGCAACTATTCCCATCCTTAGAAAAGTGTGTATAGACTGGCACAGACTGTTCAAGAGCAAGACCCCTCAAAAAGATGATGATGGCGAGGGGGAAGAAGAGGAGGGCAGTGTCGAAAAGGGGGGCGAGCGGTGACGATGATGGGGAAGAAGACGACAACAAAGTCAACATGGACTGAGGACTAAAGAGAGGGTGGGAGGAGGAAGGGGAAGGGGTGGTAGAGGGATCAGAGGCAGTGTGACATGACTGTAATGGGTAAAGAGATGGTGACGGGTGTGCGGATGCAGTTATTGTGATAGGAAGTGGATGGTGTAATGATGTATGTATGTTAGGGACTTAGATAAACCAGACCTGTCATGTGACAACTAGAGGTCTATGCATGTTATGCATATAATGCAGATGTATATATCTATATTAAATGCATCTAACACATTTACATATATAAAGAAAAAATTATATAGGGGGGCTTTACTAGTGCTAGTCCTTTGAGCCACGCTATGCTTATACACGCTTCCTCCCCAGTTCTGAAACCTACTTCTTATTTCCTCAAGCTGCAGAAAGCAGGAGACACACGTGGCCTGGGGTTACTGGTGTCGCACCAGCGTAAAACCAGTGCTAGCAAAAAAGCAAAACAAAGATCGCGAATCTAATGTGATTTTCATTTAAAGCCCAGAAATAAGCCTGCTCTGACCTGCGAGTTTGTAACAAAACTCCAAACCAGGCAAAAAAAAGGTTAATCAATCACAGCGTTAAATAAGGGTTAAGCACTTGGCAATACAACACGGGATTGTGGTATATTTTTAGGAGAGTGGGTAAGATTTTAGGCTTTGGATGTTACCAGTATCTGTCCTTTAAGGATATAAAGCTGGTACGAGAGGTACCAGACTAAAGATAACAAGCAAAAAAAAAGAGGGAGGGAAGAAAACCTGATGAAAGAAAAGAATCTGATTAGATTTTTTTAGGGCCAAGACAAGGATTTCTCAACCCTGGGCCTCAGGGCGGATTCTCCCATTGACTGTGAATGGGAGTTGGCATTTAACTCCTCGAGAACCGCTGGCAAACTCCAGCCCAATGTTGGGTTTTTTTGCAGGTTCAGCTGCCTCTGTTCAGAAAGAATTACTGCAGCAGAGAGTTTTGCTTTAAGACTTTATTCTTTGGGAACCTTGTTTTGATAAAAAGGCATAGATTCTCTCCTTCCTCCTTGAAGTGCCCCCATTTGCTGCCCCATTGGAAGCAGAAGGGAAAAAAAAAAGTTGGCTCCATTCACCTTTTCCCTTCTTTTAAACACACATATTTCCTCCCTGCACTCAGCAATGGGAAACAGATTCAAGCAGCCTTAAAACACTATCTCAGCAACAAAGCATGCAATGTGTTCCATCTCATCTCTCCGCTCCAACTGAGTTTGCAGCAGTGGGTGGCTTTCAAACCTAACATTTGATCAAAATGAAAAACTGGGCATTCCTTTCACCCCGTGACAAGCAGGCTGATATAAATCACAGTCTTCGCAGTAAGGGTTCTTCCACAGACAATCAATTGTGGCAGTGTCTCGAGGCTTGGCCCCCAACCATTGTAAAAGAAAGTTTCAAGTTTTTAAAAGAGGCCTGAGCTTTTTTTTTTTTTTTTTTTTTTTTACAACTACACTAAAACCAAAACCTGCAGACAATTTATGGTGGGGTTGTTTGAGGGGGGTGAAGATGCAAGCATTTTCCCTTTAGACGTTTACATTTTATTTTCGGTGCATTGTTCCTGGTGGCTTAGTGTTACAGTTCCTGCCCCTAATATTTATCATTTGTATTTCTATAGCACCTAAAGACTTCAGGCAGGGACCCCCACGGTGCCAAGTCTCCTGACATGTCTTCACAAATGCTAAGATCATGCACCATACCTGCCCTGTTTTACCAATAATCTAATTTAATTTAATTTAATAAATAAATAATTAAATAGGGTTTACCAATTACTAAATATTAAGTCAGCGTGTCAGAAACATTCCCAAGGTCTGCTTTACCACAAAGGGGAAGGGGTAGTGGGGGAAAGCAGTTTATTGCATGTAACCTCTGGTTTTGATTTGGTCATAGACACACTGTAGGTGAGCATTAAATAATGGCTATTGAACTCTTGCGTGCAATACGACATTGTCAGATCAAAGCAAAGCTGATACCATACACGGTACCCTCGTTTTTACTCGCTAACCCGGTAACCTATTAGAAACGCCCTCCAGTCTCCAACAATTTTAAGCCTTGACTTCAAAAGATCAGCTTATCCATCAGGGCTAAGCTGATTGACAGGTGGCGGTCAGGAAGAAATCCAACCCCCCCTGACCCTCAGCCGCCCCGCTCTCCAATCCTATCATACAGAAGTGCACAATTGGCTAGGCCCATTAGGGGGTTTCTTTTGCATTCCTCTGAAGCATTCAAGGCAGGTCACCTCCAGCATTATGGCACAGGATTAGATGGCCCGTTGCTCTGTTCCACTATACCAGTTCCACATAACCAATAGTTAAGTTTACACATAGCCTGTACCCTAAAGAGGCAAGAAGCACTGGCTGCTGTTTTAGAAGCTGGCTATTATATTAGGCACTGAAGCAGCACTAGTCCAGCTGCCTTTAGAGACCTAAACACCTGCTGGAAGTGGACCAGATGAAGTAGCTTTGGGCTTTATGGCACGGTGCTGCTGTGGGCTGTGAAACAGCTGCTGGAGATGAGCTGAAGGAAACTTTTGCATCCTTTACCTGCTTAACAGGGACATTAAGGCAGCTGATTTTTGTGAAATGTCCCATCCCAGAACACGAAGTGCTGTAGGAGAATAAAGATTTAATGCTCACGCCCTAATGCATATGGCAAATGGAAGTGTGATGGGTCCAGGGCATAGTTATCTATTGATCAGAAGGTCTCACTCCAGAGGGAATATTCATCCTGTTGGTCCCAATCCCATGACGAGGCATGGGGAAAAAGAAGGGGCAAGCCCAATGTGGGGAAGCGGTATCATTCGGACTTGAACAAACCCCGGGTGCAACAAAACCAACAGACTCCCCAGCGGAGGGAAACACGGGAAAGCAAAAGCACAAATGTCCGTACATTGATTTATCCAGATCAGCTCCCCGGCAGCACTCAGCAGAATGAGTCACTGGTCAAAAGTGTCAGCTTCCACATGAGCCCATTAAAAGGGAGAAGGCAGACATACTATAGGAACACACATGGGGGAAAAAAGGGAGAGGGAACTGGCAAAAAGAGAGAGGAGCTTACACTACACACAGAGACCACGGAAAGACAAGGAAGGCACCTGTGCTCCTGGCACAGAGAGCTTTTACAGAGCTGGCCATTGAGGTGTGCATGGAGAGGCACCTAAAGCTTTTCTTTCGGGGTAGATGCATCTCCGATCAAAAGGTCAAGAACCGCTGCTACAGACACTACAGCACCACCGCCTGTCACGCTCACACCTGTAAGGACGCTGTAACATGCTTTGTATTGCACAGCATCTCAACGAAAGCAACTCAAGGGCTACGGTCTTTAAAAAAATTATAAAGGAAGTGGACAGACAGACAGACCATGACCTTTATTGTATATATATATATATTTTTTTTTTTTTTAAAGAGAAAATTAATAAATTAATAAATCTGCCCATTTCTTCAAACTGTGCATTGGGTTTGAAAGTCCAGGCTGAATTTATGAACCTTCCTCCACCTATAATTGAAAATCACAATGATGTTTTCTCCCCCCCCAGAGGGTAAGGCAATGAATACAACACGCTTTGCTAGCTAAATAGAAGCCTGTGCTATACTCTAGGCCTACAGCACCACATCCAGCGATGGAGATTTTCACAAGCTGAGGAGCTTTCCTTTTCCATCTACCCCCAACTTGCTGTGCTTAATGAACCCACTTGTACTTTAAGGGTATTATTCCACGCAAGTAGTGGTGGAAGAGGTAGGCCCTACATTTGTTGTTCACGCCGTTTATTCAGCACTTCATACATCATCATAAAAACGCCTTTGGGTAACACCTGTGAGATTACCTGCAAGACGCTGGCGTCTAAAAAGCAACCTAGTTCAATCGGATTTATTTAAAAGCCACGGTTTGGAAGTAGGTTCAACATTTTAGGGAAAACTGGCTGGTCCATTGCTAGAGAAACAAGCATGCAGCTCTCACGTACAAACCTTGTCCAGTTGTACTCTGTACTTTAGAAAGTCTGCTGCTTATTGCAGCCCAAGCGAAAGGACAGCTTTGTCATCGTAGAGCTTTTCAGCCAGTTGCCTCCAGCCAGGTGTAATGCCTGAGAAAAATTGTTAATCAAGTTTCTGCCCTCCCCCTCCCTTAAAAAAAAAAAAAAGCACACGTGCACGCACATTTACCTATGGCTGGTAACAAAAAGCAAGTCACCGCATATGAATCCTTGCTTTGTTTTGTGACTGTCAACATTTCCAAAGGCAAGGAACAAAGGAAGCTGAAGTCGTCAAAGACGCCGGCAACGGGAAGATCTGGCTACATTCGCTCTTAAGCATGCTTACAGACCGCCTATAATTGCAATATCGATTTCATACACACAGTATGCTGCGGACAGACTGATAGCAACACGCAGAGCCTGATCATTAGCTGACTTACGCCTGTTTGCTATCTGGCACCTGCGTTTTAAATAACAAATCCGCAAGTGGACGAGGCGCCGGCTTCATAGCATCCTCGCTCTCAGCGTCTGTCTGGTCTCAGTTCATTTCTCAGTGACATGCATTGTTCTCGGCTTGCAGCCTCACCCCCTCGCGGATCAAAATATTTAATCAACATTTCTGAGTCAGAAAATAATCCTGCTTTAGGCTAATTCGGTGGGAGACGCCGCGGTGGAGTCCACATTTCAAAAAAAAAAAAAAGAGGTCAGAATGCATTTCCGCGGGGGCTTTAGAAAAATCAAGGTTGACATGTTTTTAATGAAAATCAATAACTAACATTAGATAATGAAGCAAGCATCCAGCGGCATCCTAAGCAGGCCTTTGAGGCAATCAGTTAACAAGCAGGCAATGAGGTCAGCTGCTCACATACATGATGACTACCTGGTTAAAAATGTACTTTTTTTTTCTTCCTTTTTTCTTTTTTTAAACGGGAATTTCAAAAACTGCTTCCAGTGAACAACAATGGCCCAAAAGCTCACAATTTCCCTTTTTTCTTTCCCCCTCCTAACTCCAAGCAAATCAGCCTTAGGAATCAGTGTCACGGTTCCTCTAACACCATCTCTCCATTGGGAACCGCTGACCCGTGGAGCTGCTGCGAATGCTTTGACAAGCCGTGGTGCAGCCTCAGCAGGAGAGAGAGATCCATTAAAAGCTGAAGTTGTGAAACTCTTTGGAAGAGCCCTGTCCCTTCTCGGAGTAATTAATTCTTTGACTGCCACAGTGAGACGCGATGAATGAGCGCATACTCTCAGGAGTAACACTTATGCTAATGGGGAGAAGCGGGGCGGACAAAGACTACACAAGGGCTCAGCTGAATTGAGTTAGGCTCTGTATACGTGCAACCAGTGGTGTTATACACGTCTGCAAATCAACAGGACTGGAAGGAGACCCACCTCACAGACACGGGCTCCCAGGATGCAGGATGCAAGGCTGAGATGTTACTGAGAGCAACCGAGGTTCTTCGGGTAAATGTGATGTCTTGTATTAGACCCACTAAATAAAATGCATTTAGCGGGTCTAATAAAATATATCACATTGACCCAAAGAGCCCTGTCCTTAGACCAACACGGCTACTACAACCAACAACCCCCGAGAGCAAACAGGACGATATCATCTCTCTCCCGCTTTACAATCTAAGGGGCAAATCTTGCAAGCGCTTGATGCAAACCATGTACACAGCAACAAGGATGGGGGTCTCTGGGTGGGACAGCCCCTGGCTCCCCAAAATCATGGTAAATAACTCTGTGAATCAAAAACTACACATAGGGGAATGGCACAGCAGGTTCTTGCCATTCCTATAGTCCAGCAAGATGGATTAGCAGCCTCCAAATGATTATACTGATGTCTTTCTGGTTAGGGAGGAGATACCCCATTTGCTTGGGCTTTGTGTATGTGATTAAGATTTTAATAAATCACACTTGATATTGAACTTTCCTTGAACCCTGTTAATATCCTCTCGGCCCTAACGATAGCCATTCTTTACCAAAGCGTACCAACACAGAAACCAGTCTGCAAATTGCTTTGCGTGTTTTAAATTACAATGAAAGCACGCGCTTCAAACAGCTGAAATCTGAAATATTCATGAATAAGTTACGTCGTTAATAAAAACTCAACTCCACTATCTATCCATCTATTGTGTATTAAGGTGCCTCTCACCTTGGTGCCCGGGCACAAGGAACTATTGACATTTGCAACTTGGGAAGAGAGGAAATAGCTCAAACCTATATGCTATCCCTGCGAGCTCCTCAGACTTTCTTAATAAAAGAAACAGGGACATTAAAAAAAAAGATGGAAACGATCCATTCCAAATTATAAATAGCTGTAGTTGGTCCCACTATTGCAAAATCCGTCTAAAACTGTTGAGCATCCATGCTGTCCTGGAACGGTAGCAAATTGGGCCTGTAAAAGAGAGCTCAATCCAATAACACATGGGACGTTTCTTTGAAAACTAGCAATATTTGAGGAGGAATCCTAACAAAAGCCTACCCACGGAGTCAACAAGATGACTGCAAGATTCATTACAAAGTCAGACATGGTGTTTTGGCTTCGAACCGGACAGAAGGCTGTAGCATTAACACATGGTTCATTACAACAGAATTGGAGCCTGGTTATTCAGAGCGGCAGAAATTAGGGATGGTATATATCAAACTGATTTTCCCATGAAAATACAGGGCCTCCAGTTCAGCCCTAGAAAATCACTAATTATGGCACAAAACCCATCTACATGCACAGAATACAACCGGTTTTTTGCCGTGCACTCCGTCGTTTCTCACCGCAGTTGTCTTCATCCAGAAGGTGAGACAGAAGCTTTCTTTTTCGTGGCGCAGCAGAAATCCCATCAGAATTAAGATATAAAAATGTACTGTAACAGGTGAATGGGAGTTTAATATTTTCTCTTAGCAAGCGTACATGATATTTTATTAGCAGGATGAATTACTTTTTCACCTCGTAAGCAACGGCTGTTACACTGAATTACTGTTGTGATTTAGACAGCTCCGTGTGATCCATCATAGAAGAGTTTAGGTCATTGCCATTTACTGGCTAATTCCTCAAAATCACTAAAAATGTGAGCTCATGCAATTAGTCTCCTGAATGAAAGCAATGAAACTGCTTAAAACCGAACAAATGTTTGGGGGCAAAGCAGAGTATCTCAGGAAGCTGAAGGAAAAAATGGATACTTAGGGACCGATTAAAAACACTTACTGGTACCAAATAGTGCCTTATCGCCCCTGATTTCAACAGGATCGTTCCTGGGATCAGCGTGAGGGAGGGTATGGCAATCTGGCTCTTAACATATTATAAAGTATTTGGCAGGCTTCCTGCTG
>NW_005841873.1:4237117-4270728 GCF_000455745.1 Alligator sinensis
AGAATAGATTTATGGCTCTATCCAGCCTTCAACGTTCTTAATTAGAGCCAGTTGGAAAATTCGAAAGTCAACATTTTTCAACCACAAAAAAGAAACTTGCCTTAATGAAAGGGTTTTTCCAGTTTTTGAGTGGCTTGGTTATTAATAATCCCTCATGCAGAGTCAGATCTTCAGCTAGCATCAGTCAAGGGAGCTGCACAGACATTAATGGAAGTATATCAATTTATTCCAGCTAAGGATCTGGTCGGGGTATTTTACTACACGCACCCACCACCTCTGGCCCAAACAATTTACAATCCAAGGGCAAAGCTCCCTGTCGACTGTAATGCAAGCTGGAAGGGACCCTAATGCTGACCAAAAACCAACGATAGGACAATACAGGAGCAGAGGTTTAAAACCAGTCTGTACTTTACCAGCAGAGCAAATGTGTTTTAATTAAGGACTTAAATGAAGAGATGGGAGTGGTTGGTTTATACATGGAAGACTGCTGATAACATAAGGTAATCATAACGCCACCGCTAAGAAGAGGCAATGAATACATAAAGCCAAACTCAACACCTAAATCCCAACACCCCCCCTAGATTTACCCAATCCTACAATGTACAACAATGTACACTAGCCAAATCAGGTTGATGCAGGGGAAAAACCATATGATCCAATGCGGTCAGGAGATGGAACATTGTTCTTGTGAAAAAAAAAATACTACTTATTCAGCTTGCATGTTTGTATCTGTTAATAAGCTCTTTCTTCTATGAATTGGATGGCTGTGTGCCTGGCTCACCTACTGGCCAGTTGGCCAGCTCTCTTGCCACTGGCTAGCTCTTCTGGCGGCCTAAATTCATCCCCTAAAGCAGCTGGCTCCTTTCCTAATTGGCTGGCTAGCTCCAGGACTTCTCCCGTCTAGTTGCCGAATAGCTGACTCAGCTGGGTAGCTGGCTGACTCTCCTGAGAGGGTAGCCAAATGAATGGCTTTTTAGCCCTTGCTCTCCTGGCAATCTGTCGGCAAGCTTAAAAGCAGTTCTCCCCATTCCTCATCTTCACTGACTACATGCCAGGGCATCATTTAAAAAAAAAAAAATGAAACAGCACTGACACTTTATGACATAAAAACAGAACTTCTGCCATAACGTATGCATGCCAGATACAACACTCAGACATACGAGCTGTTCATAATTTTTTTTTTTCATTGAAAGTACAAAGAACATTCCCAGAGGCAATGTGGTGGGAGGGAGAAAGGGGAGAGGTCATGAGCATAGTCAGAGTGTACACTTTCAGCATATAAAATGACAATATTAGCTGCTACCTTAGCATACTGTTGGCATCTCCAATTCATACAGTAAGAAAGGGAGAAGGCTTGTGTCCTTCTGAAAAGGGAGGGTTGATCACTTAAAAGCTTCATCTACTGCTTGATTTTCCTGTTACATTGTGATCGCAAGTCATTTTATTTGGTAATTTTTATTATGAATAAACAGGATAGTTGGCAGCATAAGTTATCATCTTACAGAACTACTTGGAGATAAGGGGACGGAGAGGAAAGGGAAGATAAGGGAAGACAGCAAAATGGAAGAATAGTGCAGGCTATGAGGTAGACATACATATCATTAGCAGAAATGGTTTTTTGTTTTTTTGTTTTTTTTATCAATGAGCTTCTTTAAATCACTTCATTCCAGGTGGCTCATCTTGCCTCAAATAAATTCAGCAGTTTATGCAATGTAGGCAGTGAGTCATTTCATTTTACATCTCTGTAGTTAGCATTTGGTTTTGTCATCTTAGCACTAATTTTATTACACAAAACTGGCATGCAAGAAGTATTTCATTCTAATTTACCGCTACGGTTTTCACAGAGAGGATGGAGGATACTTGTGTAGCTTTAAGAGACTAGTGTACTGTCTTTTTAGAAATCTAGGAATGACCCTTGCCCTGAAAGGTCTAGTTGTTAAAGGTTTCTAGAGAAGCTAAAGGAAGGTATTTTATTCGAGGAAACAGAAAGCAAAAAAGTATCTGCAAGCCCCATTCAACCAAAATCTTCATATTAATCTTGATCCAACGCACACTGAACTCGGTGGAAAGATTTTTCATTGATGTCCATGGGCAGCGAATCTGGCAATTCTCTCTCATGCAAGTATGCCTTTTTCAGGAAGTCAAACGACCGCAGTCATGGGGGACTACTCACTCCGTCAACAGATTGTAACTCAATAGGCCATGTCTTACGAGACCTTGTAGGTTCACTTAAATATTTGGGATTTAAGATATTTTTAAACCTTATTAACTCTTTACAGTGCATGTTGGGTGGTGACTTTCCATCTTACGGCATTTTCCCCCACAAAGTTTGCTCCTACAATGTGCCAGTCTAAATCTAGCTCACTGCCAACTGCACAAGACAATATCATTGCTCTCCCTATCCCTGTGCCGCAGGGGGAGAGATTACTCAGAGGGCTGACTACTTTACCATATTAACTCAGAGTCTCTGTGGAACTACCATCAGCTTTCCAAGCTGCACCATTTGCCACTTCAGTGGGACTTTGAATGTGACTTCATTAAAAAGAAGCAAATATTAGGGAACATGAAGAAAGTAAAAATTAATAGGGGTGTGCGAAATGGGCCCTATTCAATTCGGATTCGGCCCGAATCAGGGACAGTGATTCAATTCGTTGATTCGGATCACCCTCCCTGATTTGATTCGACCGAATCTGAAGATTCAATGTTGATTCGGAGAATCAGAGATTCAGACGTAGACACAAGTTAAAAAATTTTTTTCTACATACCTTGAGGTAGTAGGCATGGCTCATGAACGCTGCAATGCTGGGGTGGATGGAGTGTCCCATGGGAGTGGAGGGGGGGAGGGGGAGGGAGCCACGTGCTGAGTGGCGAACCCGGAAGTGGACCAGAACCACTTCTGGTCCGCTTCCAGGTCTGCCGGGGAGCACGGGGGGGGGGGACCCCGTGCCCCCTGGCTTGGTGATCAGCCACAGGGAGGCCCCAGGTGCCCCTCCAGACCCAGGGGGCACCAGTTGCTGAGCTGGAGGGGTGCAGGGGGTCCCCCACCATGCTCCCCAGTGAACCAGAAGTGCTTCTGGTCCACTTGCGGGTTTGCCGCTGAGTACGTGGGTAACCCCCCTGTGCTTCTATGGGACACTCCATGCACCCCAGCATCACAGCATTCACGAGCCTCCTGCAACCTAGAGGTACGTAGAAAAAACATTTAAAGCGGTGTCTACGTCTGAATCTGTCCGAATCGATGTGGAGGGTTCTGATTTGATTCAGAGAGATTAAAAGGGTCCTCTGATTCAATTCGGCTTCAGAGATTCGGCCACCAAATCAGGCCAAATCTCTGCCGAATTGAATCAGGGACTGAAGCTTCACACAGCCCTAAAAATTAAGTCTATGGGTGATGGGAGGGTGAGGGGAGATGACCCATGAATTTCATTTTTTTTAATGAGAAATGCTTTTCAATTTCATAGAAGATAAAAAAGAGTCTTATATATGTCAATCTATACCAGGAAAAAGAGTATAATTAAAAAGTCAGTCTCATTCTTAGTTACTGTTCAGGGACATAAATGAATTCCATAAGGAGAGCTAGAAGTTGTCAGGCTCACCCTTTGTGCAGTTCATGGGTATAAAATGCAAAAAGAGAGGGGGTTGAAATTTTTTGTTCTTGTAAATTTGATTTCTGGGATTTTAGAGCCATCAATCCACTTGAATGAAAAGGACCCACCTTTATACTAAAAATTGGCAGGTGCAATGAATCATCAGAGAAAATGCTATGCCCTTCAAAGTTACTATCAAATGTCCTCCACATTTTTCATAACTAGACACCATCCTTATCTTTAACAATATACATGCTCCTTCATCTCCTGAACATTAACATCATTATTGTTGATCTGTCATAGCTGGATAGAGCATTTAATGAAACCCACCTGAAGTTCACGGCAAGCAAGATGTGAGGTTCATATCCTGTACTGGATATGAAGTTGCTCGTACAATTTCCCTGCAAGTGACATATAAGAGAGTTTTCCTGGCCAACACCCCAGCAGCCAATATAGGCATATCGTGCTCGACATCAAGCCAACGAGCAACCAGTTTCATAAATCCCAGCACCCAATCAATGTAAAATAAAAACATCTTCACACATTGATGGGCATCTTTGTTTCACCCCAGAATACAAGCCACTGAATACCATTACAAGGTGTTCTTTTTAAGGGATTTCAGGTCCTGATAATGTCAGTGAGAGTCAACCACGCAACTCCCCGCTGGACAAACGTTCAAAATTTGGTAGAATAAAAAGCCACAGTTTGATGGCATGTATGAACTGTCTAAATGAAGGTTTAAGACAACTAGTTCAAAGATGTCTTCAGCTAATCCAACTAAATTAGCCTCAAGTATTTCATACAGCCTCCTCAGCCTTTCAAATCACCATGTAGAACAGATGAGAAAGAAGCCACAAGCATCTGTTGATTAATTAAACAATGCTTATCCCTGATGGTGACTGATACCTTGTCTGGGGCTACATAATATGCCAATTGTACACGCTATCCAGTCATGCCATCAAGTTGACCAGACACCCTAACTAACACCTTCTACAATAAGTCTGAAAAACCAAAAGATTTTCCTTAGACCTGAATCTAGGACAATGCTTTGCTGCACAAACTTCCAAAAAAGAACCCAAAGGTCAGGGGAATAACTAGAGATGACTTCACACAAACTGTTTGCTTAGCAACACCCGTGACTCTGAAAAGCTTTGATTGACAAAATAGCCCAAGGGAGCAGAGCAGAGCAGGGCAGACAGACAGTGTCTGCCCCAAGATGAGTTCAGACTTCACCAACTGTTTTACACTTGTTGCAGGCCAAAGGTAATTCCTGGATTGAGTAGCTGGGGTTATATGGATTTTATTTACCCTTCTGTCAAAGCTTAAATAGGATAAGAATAATCTATATCTGGGAGCAACTTTAGAAGGACAGGATTACATCAAGTTCTGCGACTAGGGGCTGCAGCCTTGCATTTGATTAGCAATGCAGAGCAAACACATCTCATCAGCCAGGTACCAGTACTGCATTTTTCATTCCCTGCAGTTCATCCAGCTACAACTTCCTCCCACCCATTCAACCATGAAAGTGGATCTGGAAAAACAATAGAAACTTTTAACAGAAAGTTAGTCACTCCAGTGACGTGGCAATGAACCCTGCCTAAGAATCGTCTATAGACAGAAAAAAAACCATTAACAAGATGTCACGCTCAGTCCAACCACACTCCTTCCTGTTTGCGACACTCGCACTCCCTGCATAACCTCCGTAACAAGCTCCCAAATTGCTTGAAGTGTTACACAGGCCCTGACCCCTGCAATTCCTGCTCCATCACAACTGTGAGGAGAGGCAAGCGGGCCAGGCTTTGTCTTCTGCAATCAAGGCAAGTTGCAAGGATTCCTCTTTGAGACACGGGGGAAACAGGTGCATCTGGGGAAGCTGTGGCTCGATGATCCTCATTTGCACTGCAATCCCTTCGCACTGCGGTGGCAATGTGAAAGGCCTTTCAAAAAGGTGCAAAAGGGGCCACAGTGCAAGTGAGGATCGGACCCGGGGGCTTCAACAGGATCCTTGCTCTGCTAACAAGTGGCTGCTGACAACCTGCTCCTCCACTGAGCCCCTTCAACCGTCATCACCAGGCGCAGGATCAGATGCCTTGTGCTTTCATTCCTCTGAAGGGCTTTTCCTCTCCACCTCCCCACAAACAGCAGGCCCCAGTGTGAAGCTATCTAACAGGCTCAGACAGAATAATGTTTCAAGGCACTTTCTTCCAGCACCCAGTTTATGGGAGGGAGAGTGCTTACACACCTTACTATTTCACGTGTCCCGACAGCCAGCTGGATGCTTGTCTTGGGTTTTCAGTCATCTGCTTTCAAGGGTTTAAGAACATTATGGGACCCTGGCACTTAATGAGTAGCACAATTCCTGTCCTGAGACTTTAAAGGGGAGCAGGAATAATCCCCAGCTGCTCGTGGAGTCTTGCAATGTTTTTCCCTGAGCTAACATCCTCCTTCCCTTAGGGAAGAGGAGGCTGGATAGATATTTGGCTGGGGTGATATGGTCCTGGCACCCATTCCTGCCCGGGGCAGGGGGTCGGACCTGATGATCTGTTTAGGTCCCTTCTAACCCTAAGTACTATGGTACTATGATACTATGAACATCACACCTTTCCTCCTCTTCATCTTGGGTGACCTTCTTCCTTCATTGTAGTGACAGACGTTTCCTTTCCTCCCATGTGCCCTCGTGCCCCCTCTCCTTGGGGTAGCCCATTTCCTGACCCCCATTAATGTTCTGTTTTTTTCCTTCTCCACTGACCTTGGGGCTTTTGCTCCCCTTGAGTCTTTCAGGCTCCCTTCTAGCCTCCCACACGAGTCCCATTTCCTGCTTTCTTGAAGGGAGAGACCCCATCCGTGGTCTGCAGCCCATGTTTGTGAATGCAGCCACAAGCCTGCAGGCTGGAGAGTGGAATTGCAATGGAGCCAGCTAACTTCTGCCCATGCAAGCCCCCGAACAGGGGTAGCAAGCAGAGTGGGCACAGTCAAAAAGGAGGTGGCTACCACCAAGTGCTCTGTGCTAAGAAGGCATCTGTCAAATGGTACTAATGTGCCCTGCTGGAAGAGGGCCAAGGTGGGATTCACTAACTCAAATGCAAACTATGCATCAAGAATAAAAAGTACTGAGTCTGCTGGTACCTAGAATACAAGGGCAAAGCCGGGCATGACTTGACCCATTCCCCTTCCCAACAGTTGCCATGCCCTCCCTTGGATAGCCCTGCTCACACTGATAGGCGCAACGACTTAAATTAGGATGCAACTCATCAGCTGGAAAAGCGGAGACAAGCTGGCAGCATGGGCGGATGGGGCAAGATGAACTTGCAAGAGCTTCTCTTTATTTGGGGCACGGCGACCACCTTCCAGTGCTCAGCAGCAGCGTTATGCCAGACCCCATTACACCTGCAGCAGTTGCAGCACCACAGGGTCTCCGATCCTCAATGCAGAAGGTTTCCAGGTTACTGCAGGTACCCCAAGCACTGGATGCTAAGCTTCAGTATATAGGGAGATAGCAAAGAGGGGTTGAGCAGAAGCAGGGAAGAGATGGGTCTCCGGCTGCTCAGGAGTAAAAAAAATCCTAGGAATACCCAAGAACATGCTCATCCTTGGCATCTACTGGGTTAAAGCTGAAGACTGGTGTAGTTACACCCTTGAACTTGCCAAGTGATTAAAGCACTGGCACTGAATAGGGAATGATGTATAACTTGCTACTTTGGACCCGCTCCTTCCTTTTTTTACATGCTTCCCTTCCCCCTTTCCATGTACCTGGCAAGATTCCCTAGATGCTCACCAAATGCTGGGAGGGAGAATACCAACTTTGTGTGATCTGAATGAAAGAAGGAGGGGCAGGGGGGAGGGAGAGAGAAAGAGAGACAGAGACACAGACACATACACAGAATCACTTTTTCATTCAAATGTGAAAATCCAAAGATATGCTGCGGGGCTGTAAGTAAGGGCAGAATAGAGCTTTAAATGTTTAAGTCCTCTCTAAGGCTCTCCCGCTAATCATTTAAGCCAACTCAAGATCTTCACAATCTAAAGAATTATCCAAAGCTTTTTTGTTAAGCTAGTTCTAAGGATACAATCAGTCCCGTCCCCCCCCACCCAACATCGTGCAAAACGAATCTGAGAGCAGTTCATAAATCCAAGTCCCTGCGATGGATTTCATCTTCCACAGGAAAAAAAGCAAAAAACAAAAAAGCCAAAGAGGAAACAAAAAAGAGAGAGCGAGAGAAAGAGGATCTGAGGAAAATCTATTCACTGATCAGAGAAATCAGAGGACTGAGGTCAGCTGGCAAACAGCAGCGCAGATTCCTGAAGACCGTTTCTGGACTTATTAATGCACACGCACAAAGCCTGTTCCTGTATTATACCAATTTCAGCTCCGTCTAAAATGCAACACACTCACTCAGACTTGCAGTGCCAGGATAGCTGGGTTTGGGACCAGCTAAAAGAGATTAGACTGTTCTCCGAAATCCAGATTCAGACCCTTCCCCCCGTGCCAAAGTTTGTGGGGAAGCTAGGCTATCATTTCTTTCAGGTTCACCCATGATGCAAATCAAATGGCACCCATATAAACCTGCAGAGAAATGGATCCACCACTTTCTAAAACCCAAAGACTTCTTTTTAAAAAGACATGAAAGACAGTTGATTTTCCATCTCTGGCTCCTTCAAAATGACTCAGGGTAACCACATGAAAAAAAGACTTCTCCACTGACACACTAGAAATTTCAAGCAGAAAGGTCCATTAAATTGAAAAAGAGAAAGGGTCAAAATCAGTTTATAAATTAAACCAGGTCCCGTCTGCATGACCAGGTCACAGAAGTTCAGGATCAAGGTTTCGTTTCAGCAGTATGTGGTGGGGATATAAACCAAGTGAACAGGGAACAGTTTTTCACCAAATCCCTCAAATAATAATCCCGCTGAGATTAGCAGGAAACAAGTTTAAAACTAACAAAAGAAAGTACATGTTTTACACAGCGCAGCGCAGTTCATTCTGGAACTCATTGCCACAGGAGGATGTAAAGGCAGATAGGACAGGAACGTTCAAAAAGGGACTAGACACATTCATGGATGATAATATCTATTAACAGCTGTTAAACCAAACAGCTGGAAATGTTGCGGCATCTTGAAACCAATGAGGGGAATGAACAGGGAACAGATCTCTCTAGATATACCTGGTTCAATGTTTTCCCTCTAAAACATTCGTGCCTGCCACTGTCGGAGACATGGTCTGAGCCAATAGACCATTATTCTGAGCCAATGCGGCACGTCTCAGGTTCTTAACAGGAAAAAAAACTCCATTTGCCAACTCATTATAGCAGCATCGCCAGCCACAGTCATTCAGAACTCATGGTGCCCGTGTTCAAAATCATAAGATTTGTAAAAGTAATTGGAGAACATAAAGATATACTATTTCTTCAACTTCTGGTTTAGGAGCCTTTAAAGTCACATTCAGTTCACATTTTCAAAATGAAAAAAATTTTCAAGCTTGTCTCCAGAACCAGGATGACTGAAAACACTTTCTTCTCCCCCCGCAAGGAAAGCCAAGATCCTCCTGCAATGCTCCAATTCCACCCATAACAGCTTTAAAAAAAATAAATACTGCAAGGTTCACAAAGCCCAGTGCACTGACACTTTTAAAATGTGTCCTCAAACACGTTATTCAAATGAGAAATTACAATGAAGCGAGTGGGGCAAGCTTTCAGGAACTGGGATCAATGATATTCTCTAGGCTCCTAGAAATAGCCCTTGCCTTTAAACCCAAGACCGCTGCCTTTGAAGTCATCATTTAAATATTTTGCAGGACCTTGGCTCATATCTCCAAGGTTTATAAAGCATCATAATGAAGGAATGGGACCTAAAGGGGACTACCATATTTATTCCAATATAAGATGAGGTTCCCCCCCCAACCAGCATCAGGGGAAGAGTCCCTCATCTTACATTCACATACAAGGAAACCACATTAAATACATTGCCCATCTCCAAACTACTGTTAAAAGTAGCATATGCTCAGTAATGGAAACCAACTGTGAAGTTGATTAAACGCATTTAACACTGAGCATGACTATAAACTACATGGCCCATACTGGGCAAACACACTGATAGGAACTTGCCACAAGGACAGGTTAGTACAACCCATCTGAATAAGATATATAGCAGTGTCCATTGAGCGCAGTCACCCTCACCAGCAACTCTCTTTTCAAGTCATGGTCAGCCACGACATGGAATACATGCCAACTTCCTTTTCACTCCCACAGCTGAGCTGCACCTTTCTTTCTCATTTCCAATTATTTCTGTTTCTTTGACAGCCTTAAATATCTGGCAAACATCACCAAACAGGGCCCTAAGCAGTTCACCCAGAATTCCTCTGTCAACCCCTCTCTCACCCTGTCACATATGATTAATGTGGCTCCATCCTCCATGAGGTGAAGCCAGACTGAGTTACCTTATGATTCATCTGCCTGTAAATTTTTAGAGAATCCCAGGACTCATGACAAGAGCACCTAGTGAGGATGTGGATCCTTTGTGGGGGGGTTTCTGAAGTATACAGATGCTGAGCAGTGCCGAGTTGTGGGTTCACCATGGCTTGACATGCTGTTGACTCTGCTGGGGCCTAGGCCAGTGACCTATATGGTAAATCATGAGCGCTTGGGCTTTAGACTAATATCATGCATAGATTATGCTATATATAAGTAGGTGCCAAAGTGCTACTTAAACATGTGTTTATGGAGTACCTGTGCTAAATCTTGCAACAACTAAAAAAAAAGTAAAACACATCAATCCAAGATGAACTAAATCTATGGGTACTACATGCAAATTGGTTTGTTTACTTCAATTTTTTTTTTAAATTTGCTTTTCACTTCTATGTGATGAGGGGGAACAGGGTCTTACAGGATGGGAAGAAGTTGGCAAGGCAGATGACAAAGAGGCTACTTGATCCCCCCGTATTTATTTCCCCTGATGTAGCAGTGGGAGGGGGGAAAAGTCATGACAAACCTCCAATAATTAGATCCTATACCTGGAAAATTATATCAAATCCATGAATTTTCCATATATAGAATCTAATTATTAGGGGTTGCCTTATGATCAGAGTCATCTTGTATTCGAGTAAATGTGGTATTAAACATTTCTAAGAAGGGGAAGAGTGAAAGAGCTGGCCTCTGAAACTATTGTAAAAGGTGACAGGACTGCATAGATGTAAAAATGCTACAAAATACATCTAGATAGAGCCACAGACCAAATAGCACTCAGTAAAAATGCATGGCAAAATGGTAAAATCCACTGGTGTAAGTCTGTGTGTGTGTGTATGTGTGTGTGTGTGTGTGTGTAAGCCAGAGGTTCTGGTTTGAATGTCAGCACTAAATTTGCATGTCACTCTTGCCTACTCATCCCCCACCATCCGGGAGCAAACTGCATCACTAGGTACAAATTACAGTATGCCTTGTGTCTGCAAGGAAGGAGAAATAGTTACAGAGAAGTGTTATATGTAGGACTGTTAACTTAATATCACAGCCTTAACTTAGGACTGTTAACTTAATATCACTTTGAGGCCCGACGACTCGATACTGAGGCGGAACAGCGGCGGCGGCGGAAGGAGGAGACCAACCCGGGGCTGTGAATCCCACTCCCCCACGCAACAACATGTCCCCATTGCCGAAGACCGTGTGTATCCAGAATTGGGCTCCTCGAGCACCTGAGGACCCATCAAGCCTGGCGGATTGTCATCCGAGGCTCCGAGGGACTGCCGACGATCACAGCCTGAGACATACAGAAAAGAGAGCGAGCAGTGCCTGCGACTCCTGAAAGCAACATCAAAATACAAGTACAAGAGGAATAAAAACATAATCAAGAGGCGAAGAGCCTCATGGAGACAATTACTGCTATCGAGCTATCCCATTACTGCACATAATCAAACAGACACTATAATATCGAGGCAAAATGTTACAGACACAGATGTAATAATTAAAGAGCCCTCTAACAAGATCAGGGCTTGCCTAATACAGAGCGCCAAAACACAGCAGGGTCATGATCGTCTTCACTTTCAGGCATTACCCTACCCTTTCAACTATTTTCCAGTTCTAGAGCTGCCTCCCTTCTGACTGCCGATTGCTGCCGTGTTCGTACTTCGTTTGACACTAGCATGGGAAAAGCAGACCTTGAAGTCAGGCGGTGTCTCCCCACCACCGAGAAGCCGTTCCCAGCTCCCACCTTGGGTGGGAAACTCCTCCAACAACCTTGGGGAAGTAGAAAGTCTCCCGGAAAATGTTCCAGTGATTCACACATTTATAGACCTCCATCCACTTAGCTCTACCGGCAATGACCTCCTTCCCTGGGGGACATGCAGTCCCAGTAGAGCTCAGTCAGCATCAGCTCTTCTTTATTCACTGGTCAGGGGCAGTTTCCTTTCTTCTGGGCTCCAACTAATTATGGCTTGTGGCAAAGGTGCCACGTGCTCAGGCTGCTCCCCAGCCCAGATTGCCCTGAAAGATGCTACCACATCTGCTGTCTCCAGGAGAAAGTTTAACCTTCACTCTGAAGATTTATAGTGCTTGTTTCAGGAACAATACACCCTTCTTTAATGTATTTTAACCTAAATTATTGATAGTTACCCGCAACTTTAATTCAATTTTAATGTAGTATTGTTTATTCAAATTTACAAAAGCATATAAAGGAAATGCTCCTGGCTGACAATTTGTCCATTTGTCCCGAGGCAAAAATAAAGCATCTGGAGTAATTACCTGGAGAGGTTGTACAACCAACCAACAAGAGGACCTGGATTTCCATGCCGAAACACATGCCTGCTGGGAACCTTCCTGGCACAACATTATCATGTCCATCACCAACTTTCTCATCCTGATGCCAAGTCCATGGTAACAATTCCAGCCCCTTCATGGGAGACAAATCAGGTATATGAAAAGCGCCAAATTGCACTCCCAAAATTTTAGGAATCTACACCGATACAGAGAGTACCAACTGGGCTGAGTTTATGGAACAAGCCAGGGGCTGGCTCGAAGGAAGAAAAGGGCACAAAAAATATTCGGATGTGCTTTAACCCTGAAGTCAATGAGGCGTTCTGTCTTCTAAGAGGGGACCGGGCAACTTTGCAACTATAACCCACTTTAATGGATTAATCTTTTAAAAAATCCTCCCCTTCCTACATTGTTATTAGGAGATGGCTATAGTATACTAAAATTTAAGTAAAAAAAAAAAAAGCTCTACTGCTTCTATTGGTCACAAACAACCAAAGCTGGCCTAATCTGTCACAGTGGCACAAAAACCATGGACAGCCATCAAGGAGCTCGGGGAAGCTGTGTGACAGGTTCACGCTAAACAGTAAATAGCTGTGATCCAGAGTCCACTGAAGTTAATCGAAGTCTTTCCATTATTACAATGGGCTTTAGATCAAGATCCTCTAACACTGCAGAGAACAAAAATATTCTGGTTCATTTCTATGATGTGTGTTTGATGGAAGGTGCTATGAGATTAAAATGAAAGGTGCTGTAAAATGCAGGCCAAATATAATTTCATGTTTGTTTTCACGTGTCTGCATGAGTTCAAGTCCTGAGGTCTCCTATTCAATCCGATGTTTGCATGGGCGAGCTTGAATAAAACACCAGAGTTGGAGACTTGAGCTCTGCACGAGAAAAAAATACATTCAACAGACTGGAAATGAAGGATTGCGGGGAAACTTAAGTTCTGAAATAGGTTTCCCAGTGACGTGGGAAAGGTGAAGGAGTTTGTCATCCATCCAAGGTAGTTTTAGACAGAAGAACAAGTCATATAAATACATTTTGTGCAGAGCTGCCCAAATAATTAATGTACAGCAAGAATCCATGCCGGTTCAATGTGGACATTGACTGGTTCTTTCCTAAGAGCAACAAATGAGAAAAATATCATACTTCCTATAAAATGATGCCAGAGGGAATTGTTAGTACTGTCCAGAACCTAATAAAAATGATGAATGCAGAACATAATTGGAGTGTGCTGGAAGTTGTATCATCTTCCTTTAGGGCCCTATCCTGCAAAACGATAGTCTGCAGGAATGGTAGGTTATCAGTACTTCAAAGAACTGGGTCTCTCTCAGGGGGAGTTAAAAGAGGAAAAATAAGTTATTTAAAACATGTTCTGCTCGTCCTGTGAAAGCACAAGCATTTGCTGAATACTAAGGGCAAGGCTCCATGTGAGCTACCGAATACCTTGGCCATAGATGCCTGCTCTTCCATCCCAGTGCTGCAGCTAGCCCCAACTAAAAGCTGTCTAGGTCTGTGGCTTTGTGTTTGGGGATTTTGCAATGCACAGACACACTCATCGCACTCATCGTTTGGGCGATAGGTACTGATCTCAAGCCTTAAAATGCTTATGTATCATTTTAACTGCCACACCAGGCAGCTCACAGTGTCCCCATTCTGAATGGGGGGAAGGAATATCTCTCCATGGTTGAATAAAATGAGCGTCTCCCACACTCCAAAGTGTAGGTACAGAGTATAAAAGAGTTGGGTAGTGGCAATCCCTTAAATACATTGTGAGGCTACCAGTGACCTCCCCTGCCTTTTGTGTTTCAGAAGATACCTGAACACAGCTGGAGCAGCATTGTATATATGTGGCTAGGTATGGCATATATTGTATATCTTTTTTTTTACCTTATTAATGATCCAACTTATCAAATAAGAAATTTAACAGTTAAAGATACGTCCGATTCCCCAAATAATACATAAAGACAAGTTAACGTCTATAGGCTTGGGTTCTTTTCTTTTCTCACTTTCAGCTTCTGCCAGTTCCTTTATGTTTCATGGGGTACAATTATTGATCATGGTGATTTGGACCCCAGTATGCTCAAGTGGTTCCTTCATATTACATCTGTTGCAAAATGAATAAAAGACACAACAGAAGATCAAAGGGGCAGGTTTGCTTTTGTGTACAAAAGACTGCTCCGACCACTGCCGAACCTAGCAATCCCCAAAACACCAATGGAGATTTATATTATGGGGCCTTTATAACAGAGGTCCTCCAGTTCTGGTCCCCAGGCACCCATGATCCTTCTCTTGCTGAAGATACAAAAAAAAACCCCAAAACAAAACAAAACAAAACAAAACAAAACATAGGGGGTCAGACTCGATGATCTATTGAGGTCCCTTCTGACCCTAACATTCATGAATCTATGAATGTCTGATATAATCATTTCTCCTGCTTGTTATCTGCAGACCAGAACAAGCGGAGAAGGGGCTATGAAATGAATTCCTCTTTATGCAGTCTCCAACATGTATCTCAGTTCATAGGAGTAAAACCGATATTTTTTTTACAACCTGACGCAGTACCCAGTGTCTGCGAGCTACAAAGCGTGCGGATTCTCCACGACATTACAATGGAGGTCTAGCAAAATATCAAATCTGTTCCCTAAATCAAAAAAAATAAAGAATCCTGCCAGTAGAAAAATGCCATATTCAACAGGACCTCATGTTATTGATTTTTTTTATATAAAAATAAAGTCTAGATTCAGCTGAACAAAGATGAGACCATGAATGCTCTCACTTCCCTCCAAGCATTCAATTTGCTACCACACTTTAGCTAAAATTCCTGCTTAGTCACGCCTGACACAAGCTAGTCTTTTAGGCAAACATTCCCCCCATTCTGTGTGCGGTGGCTCCCAGCCAGTTTTCAGTCGACGTACCCAGCATTTTCCTACTTAGGTCCAAGTTCAGCAAGGTCTCTTCAAAAACCTGATCTCAGACAGCCTTTTGAATCCCCCAAGATGCCTCTGCGCTTACGCACACTGATTTTAAAGGGACAAATAATATCCTAAAATCAGGTCCTTTCAGCAAATATGAGAGTCGCAGCTCTGGAAATGAGCAAATACCTACGCAAAATGCAATCAATGTGACACAAGGCTATTCACCCTAGAATTAAAGCCTCCTTGCAAGTTGATTGGGAAATGAAAGGCTATTGTACCTAGAGAGGGGGGAAAAAAACCCGTACGAACAAATACCACCGTCGTTTGCAAACAAACCAATTCTTCAAGGCTTTTATAAGGCAGGGGAGGGGAGGGGAAATCTTATGGTGAAAGGCCAGGCATAAAAAATTCTTCATGGAAGAGTTTATTTGGTAGCCCTTTCTAAGCCTCAGTTCCTTCTCCAATAAAACCCCATTAAACCCAAGGGGGGATGGCAGGACTGCATGCAAGCTGGGTGGGCAAAGGTTGCAGTGCTGCAGCGCTTCCTCTAGCTTTCTATCACTGGGGATGTCCCCAATGCCTGCTTAGACTTCAGGGATAAGGGCAGGACATTGTGCTGAGAAGGGGGAACAAAATAGCCACCTTGGTCCTCTGCTTGAGCTTGCTTGTGCTCCCAGAGGACCCAGCCTCTGACTGTGTTCCTTGCTGTTCAGGCTGAGCAGTCACAAGAGGACCAGGCACGGTGCCAGCCCCATCACTCCCCTGTGTACCATTAACTATAGACAGACCAGGTTCTGGGTAAATCTGATCTCTTTTATTAGACCAACTCAAATAGTTGGAAACATTTCTCCTTTGCAAGCTTTTGGGTACAAACACCCTTCTTTGTACTTTGTTTGATCCTGAAAGAATTTTTCCAACTATTTGAGTTGGTCTAATAAAAAAGATCAGATTTTTCCAGAGAACCTTGTCTGCCTGCGTCCTTAGACCAATGCAGCTACAACCAACGCCCATTAACTATAGACACATGTGTGCCTCAACCACAATAGTCAGAGGGGCTGTTTAGCTTGGGCAAACCTTTTATTTTTAAGTGACTGGCATTCATACAGGTGGGTGGGGACTGAGTAGGGATAGACAAGGATAGAAACTAGGGATAGAAACTGGGTGGAGACTTAGCTGCGTCCTGCAGTGGCCGGTGTATTTTTTCATGGACATGGGCCTTCTCAATCAGAGCACTACCGTGCACTACTACAACATTCAACTCCCTTATGCGCTGGGACCGGCAAGCCCTTCTGCGGCGCCTGCTTCAAGTTTTTCCAGCGATGCAGCATAAAACTTGTTACACTGGAAACTGTTAATTGCTCCCCAAAATGTGATTAATTTCCAAGTGATTATTTTAAGATAGCTGGTCCATTGCCTCAGCTCTAATTACATTTCTCTTGTCAATTAATTAAAAGCATGCTAAGTGAAATACTAGTTTTTATTTAAAGTTTAGTCAAAATCATGGGACACAATTAGATGTTACCAGACGTGATCTCAGCAGGGTTTCAATTATTCCATGTATAATAGGTCCCTAATTCAATACAAAGCTGTAATTAAGAATGTAATTAACTTGTGGCATTCTACTGATGTCATACACCACAAGAGCACATAATGAGCTACGCTTTTTAGCGGCGTATCAGTAATAGAGTGGGCGATTTTACAGAGAAGGAGAGTGATATAGTTACAGAAAAAGTAATTTATTATGGCTACTTAGCCAACACAATCCGAGCTAAACACAGAACAAAAGTTCCCAAATTTTGTCCAGCCACGTGCGGTACTGATGAGCTGTCTTTAGTCTAACGGCATGCCCGGTCCCTATAACATGAAATAGGCTGAACTACTCCCACCTCTAAGTGAGCACTCAGCTGGAGCAGCCCCATCCGCTGTGAGCAGCACTGCCCGGGCTGCACCAGCACCGCTCACAGGGGATGGGGCTGCACCAGCTGAGCGTCAAGCCTGGCGCTACTCGGAGGAGCTGGTGATATAGTGTATAAGTCAAGGTTGAATTTTAAGAGTTAAAAATTGGATTCAAACCTCATCCTATATACTGCGAAATATGGTAGATCACTTCAGCCAGGGCTTTGTCAAGCCGGGCCTTAAAAACCTCCAAGGATAGAGAATCCACCACCTCTCTGGGTAACCGGTTCAGTGCTTCAACACCCTCCTAGTGAGACAGTTTTTCCTAATATGAAACCTAACCCTCCACTGCTGCAACTTGAGCCCACTGCTCTTGTTCTGGCATCTGCCCCCACTGAGAACAGTCCAGCTCCATCCTCTTTGCAACCCCGCTTCAGGTAGTTAAAGGCTGCTTTTAAATCCCCTCTCAGTCTTCTTTTTTGCAACTGAATAAACCCTGTTCCTTTAGCCTCTCCTCATAAGTCATGTACCACAATCCCCAACCATTTTCGTTGCCCTCTACTGGACTCTCTCCAACTTGTCCACATCGTTTCTATACTGGGGGGCCCAAAACTGGACACAGTACTCCAGATGTGGTCTTACCCATGCAGGATAGAGGAGAATAATTACTTCCCTCGATTTGCTGGCAATGCTCCTACTAATGCAGCCCAGTATGCTGTTAGCCTTCTTGGAAATAAGGGCACACCACTAATTCATGTCCATCTTACTGTCCACTGTAACCCCAGGTACTTTTCTGCAGATCTGCTGCTTAGCCAGTCAGTCTGGAGGCTGTAGCGCTGAATGGGATTCTTCCATCCTAAGTGCAGGACTTTGAACTTGTCTTTTTTGAACCTCATGAGATTTCTTTTGGCCCAATCGTCTAGGTCACTCTGAATCCTAGCCCTACCCTCCAGCATGTCTACTACTCCTCACAGCGTGTCATCCGCTAATTTGTTGAGGGTGCAATCCACCCATCTTCCAGGTCGTTGATGAAGACATTGAACAAAATCAGCCCCTAGGACCGACCCCTGGGGCACTCCACTTGATGCCAGCTAGACGTTGAGCCATCGATTACTACCCATTGAGCCTGACACTGCAACCAGCTTTTGATCCACCTTACAGTCCATCAAATCAATCAAATCAACCATAATAACCCAGTCTAAATTAATAGTGGTTAAAACATGACCATCTCGGTTAAGAGGTGGATCCTAGTACAGTTTCCTGTGGGTAGGTCTGGTGACCATATCACAATAGCATAATTATAGCATAATTATGGTCAGGTGACCATATCACAAAAGCATAATTATAAGTCCTCGCTGGGCTTATAGTCGGCCTTCCAAGTCAAGTTAGAACGCAATATCAATTTCTGTAGGGAACCCTGCACTGTATGTTTCCTATGCTGCATTGGAAACCTGCACTGTATGTTTCCTATGCTGCATTACTTCTCTGGATAAAGTAAGGATTTCTGGTTCCGGGGCTATTAACCTGGAAACCCACAACAAAAGATAGTACAGAATACTTTTTAAAGGAGGTACCTTTTAAAAAAAGACAAGTCAAGAATGTTTAGCAATTTTTTTTTGGAATATAAAACAGTTAGTGGAAGCTAAAAAGAGGCTACAGTAGACAAAAAGTAGCAAGAGTCAAATTACAAATGCCCAGATGACATTAGAGTATAAATAATAATGAACCTATAAATTGCAATGGAATAATGCTATGATTGTATTTATGTTATAAAATCATCTTCCTTGCTTTCAATTTCTCGTTTCCTTGCCGGGTACCTGGACGGATATGACAAGAGCAGCCTTCTTAACACACTTGAAGAAGGATACAAAGATAAAAACCTGATTTATAAGCTAAGGAATCTCCTATAAGTAAAACAGATGAAAATGTGATTGTCTGAGGCACTACAAGGTCTCTAAAAATGCTGAGGAATTTCATATTCATGGAATATAAGACCTTCAGAAAGACCTCTCCCTCTCTTTCTCTAAACACTTTATATTCCCCACAACTTGGGCAAAACAGGGTTTAGAGTAGTTAATGGAGTCTCTTATTACCCAATTTCTGCTACTTGTTGGAAGAAATTACTACTGAATGTTTGATGCTTTGATCATTTTTTTCATGACAACTTTGACTTTCTAGAAACGAAGGGGTTTTTTTTGTGAGCTGACTTTTTGGGTCTGGTTCTTTTTTCTTTTTAATAGACAGGTTTCTTTTCCCCCTTCCTTTCTTCCCCATCCTTTTCAGAAAACCATTTACAGCTGGAAATGAGTAACTGAGCATTTCTGTTCGCCCATTACATAAATGACCGAAGCGACAGTTTTCAAAACATTAAATCCCCCAAGTTCAAAGAGTGAATGTCCCCCCACCTGAGACTCTCACCATACCTTGTTTGCTGAAGCATTTAGAGAGCAGGCTCTTGAGGGAGTTTAGGCTACCTTGTAAAAGGCCAAAGCAGAAATCAATTTTAAATCTGATCAGGTTAGACACTTACAATGGTTCTGAGTTTAAACCACTGTCAGCCTTCATATTAGTCAATCATACCGACCAATCCTGGGCCTGATCTGGGAGACGCTTAGTATTTTCTACAAAGAGTTGAGGACCCACCGACTTCTGCGAGTCCTGCGGGGGCTGGGGGGGGGGGGGGCCACCTACTAGCTAGCTGTGGGTTTACCCTCATAGCATCCTTATCTCATACAAGGGACTATTAGCACATTTACAGAATGGGGCATGATTAACTGATTTGAGCCAAATACACAGGAAAATATAGAACAGAGCTACACACTGCATCCAGAGCAGCCATGTCCTACTCCGCTGCCCACCAGGCTACTTGGCAAAGCCCCTGGCAGGTTCAGCTCACCATGCTGCAGCAAGCCATCTACATTGATCTCATGGGGTACTGCCACAATCTGCCCATATACAATTGCTTTTTTCTGATAAGTCGAGGGCTCGAGGTGTTAACAGGGAAAGTTTCCCCCAAGTTACTTGGGGTCGTAAAAGTCCTCATGCACGAGAGCCCACTTCTGTGGACTTGGTGAATGCCACGACCTCAAAGCTGCTGTATTCTCAGCTGAAAAGTACTCTGAGTCATTCCACAGCAATGTTCCTAAGGCTTTACCGACACGTCGCTGGATGTGGAAGTACGCTGATCCAGAAATACGGCCACTATAACCTGACCGGCCTACAACGAACCATATCCATCAGACATTCTTCCTCTCTCCACTGTATTTAAAGTGTTAATACAATGGAGCTAAGCACATTCATGGAGTCTTTTTTCCCCCTACTATTGTTGAAGAGTAGCTGTGAGCTCACAAGAACTTGCGCTCTTCTGATCCGTCGGTGCTCCAGAGCCAGCTTCTTTGCTCTGGATGTGTACCATGATGCTCTGAAACCCCCTCCGGCTGACCTCCGCGCTTTCATTTCCTTTTCTTCTCCCCGCACTGTCTTGCATTCCTCTCTGCTGCCCCACCACCTGGTGCACAGTCTACAAAGACCAGCCTTTCCAACACCAAGCCCTCTAGTAGAAGAAACTAGGTCTTGGCTTCATCTGCCCACTGTGTGCTTTTCTTTTTTCCTCCCCGGTGGCTGTCACAAGGACACATTCAAAAGTTACCTGAAAAGCTCTCTAACGAGTATGAGGAGGTTCTTAAGATTTGCACACAATACACCATACCCACATATCCTCTTCTTTCCATGCACTTGCAGCTTGACACTCAGTTTTGATTCAAAATGGAACGGATTGAATGAATGGATGGCTTCAAGTGAGTATGGCAGGTAAGCGAGGGCTCTTTCAACCTCCAGAGTCCTTCTTTCACTTTTGGCTCCAAGTATAATTGAAAGACTTGGAGTTTAAGGCTATCCCCCAGGCACCTGCACCTTTCTCAGGGATTCTTACCCTCTCTACGGCTAAGAACTTCAGCATTGTATGAATCAATGTCAAAAGAGATTAAAACCAGCAGGGATGGTATACAACGAGCCAAAAAATTCCTTAAAGGAAAATACAAGCCCGCCAAGCGAATGACTGTAAAGTTGCAAAGACAAACCCCGTAACGTTAGGAAATCCTGGAATTCAGGTCCCGCATGCATACATTATGATACAACCTTTTAATCACGTGATCGTGTATGACTTGTAAACTGCCTCATTTAGTGCATAGGATGCTCACTCATTGCATATGATGCTTTAAGCCCTCGCTGAACAAATAGATATTCAATTTTTTTTCCATCCTTATTATTCAAAGTATGGCCTCGTACCTTATTTTACCACGCAATCACTTAAACCCTGCAGTAATGATTCATTTCCTCATGCTCTTTTCACTGATGCCCATCACACTACTATTTGTGTTTCACAATCATGAACAAAATGTTCCCCGTAGCTCTCCAGTAAAATGGCATTGTTAGCTTGATTTTAAAGAGAACGACATAAATTTAAAAAAACTGTCAGACAGTCCCACTAGAGCTCAGTGCCCAAACTGAGATCCCTAGTGTGGTTTTTTTTTCAGAGTACTTAGCACGTTTATCCCATTTCTCATGCTCAGAATACAGCTACCCCAGTGGCTGCTACCTTTGCTTGACATTTCTGCAATTCAGATCTCTAGTAACTGAAGTTAGGCACCCAGGAAATGAGGAATGCACAATGAAGGCATGGACAGAATCCAGTTATCTGGGGTTTCACTGAAAACTGCCTTAAATACCCTCTCTCTCTTCCTGCACTCCCCTGCCTCATTCACTGCATAACTTCCAGCTTCTGCAACAAATGAAGCAGAAGTCCTACAGACAACAGCCTCCTTCAGTGCAGAACCTTGATTTATACCCAGAGGACTGTGCACTGAATGATACAAGGGTCCTGTAGATAACCATCTGCTCCTTATCCCTCTGTAACTCCAGTGAGGCTGCTTCCTTCTCTTCCACAATGCCTAGGCATGAGCTTTGAGCCACAGTTAGCTACTGCAATTTAAAAGAGCAGACTGCCAGGAAATCTATATGCAGCCCCTTGTATCTTGGGCAGGAAGGCAAAGCCTGGGGTTGGACTAGATGACCTCCGAGGACCCTTCCAGCCTTACGTTTCTATGATTTGATGATTCAAATGAACGTAGTTACCAAGCTCTAGCAAACCTATAGTGAGCATATGCTATTAAGCGCTAACTGCAGTTTTCAGGGACTCGATGATACCTCGGCCAATCCTGAATGAATTTTCATACAAACAACAGAAGTGACACTTGGGAAACTCTTGCACAGTACCAGCAAACCTAAGTCCCTGTGGTATTTGCTCACCCCAAGCAGTTGTAAATCAGATCCCTAAAAATGATGAGACTGGTCTAAACCTACCAAACTCTAAAATAATAATTTTATAATACTTGTAATGTGCCTTAGTGTTTTTTAACCCTTGGTTTATTAAATTTTACTTGAGCAGGAGGAAGCTTAGAGGATAAAAAACCCACAATAAATATCAGCTAACTTGCAATACCAACAACCCTACAATTGCTTTTTAGTTAAACCAACTATAAGAATTTGTTTTAACCCTGGTAAAATAATGTACTTAGCTATTTTGAAAAGAGAGGAACTATTTTTACTGCGACTTTTTAAAAAATGCAGCTGGTGACAGATGCACAGCATAGAACATTTCAGCGAGGAGAATAAAACTTTAAGAAAGCTAGAAGTGCTAAAAGCAGAGTGCTAAAATGGAAAGTGTCACTATCAGATCTATCTGTACTTAAACTAGTCTGATCAACACTCCTGAGTAATCATTTTCTAATCCAACTGATGTGGAAAATAATAATTAAAAAAAATCCTGCGCAATATGGCAGCATTTCTATGGCTCCTTTTTGGGGTGCATAGAGCTATGGCATTTGGAAACATCATGTATGAAATGAATTAGAGCAAAGGGGTTTTTTATATTTATCTTCTCCAGCAGCTTTGAAATACTTCTTAGTGGACCCGCTGCAATAAGTTGTTCCTGTGAAGACGCCTTTAACTACCTCACATTCCTGTTGTACCATGTGGGCTGCATTTTCTATTTTTGATTAAGAAAATAGAGCAGCAAGCAGGGGGGAGACCCAGGCTGGGGATCTCATGACCCTGCCGGAGAGGGGAGACAGGGGAGTGTAATCCAGCTCCCTGCTCCCCCTTCACCCAAGGGCTGCCATTGCCACCCCTGCCAGACAAACTTGATAAGGGCTGCTTCCCCCTTCAGGCACACCCCAGCTGGGGACCCTACAGGCCAGGGTGGTGGTTTAAACTCCCCCCACTTCCCATACTCAGTGGCCTGTTCCCCCCCACCCCCATCAGCTTCCCTCCAGCCTTCTATCTGCCCTGCCTGACTTCTAGACTGAGCCACTGCAAGCATGTGGCTGCATTTCTGGAATCAAAACTGAATGTCTATTCCCTTGCAAATTGGTTCAATCTACGCAGCTTAGACTAACCTGTAAAGATTCAATCAATTTAAGCTCGGGCTTTTTGAATGTCTATACTTAGCGCTAAGGTCCCTTCCCACCCTAATTTTCTATGATTCTCTGCATATAGATGGAGGGCAATGACTTGCCAGCTCTGGAAATCTGAGTCCACAAAAATAGATGCAGGCCAGACAGAGCAAGCAAGCTTCTGGCGCGTGTGGATATGCATGCAAGGAAGCACTTCTAGGGGGAGTTCAGTCTCCATTTCCTTCTGGTCCTTTCTCTCTCTGCTGAGAGGCCTAATGCAAAAAACTTATGGAAATAAGCAGGAGTTTAAGCATGCATACCTACACATTGTACAGGCCGCATAGTCAGTGAAACAAGTCTCTCCACCGTTCTGTTTTTACAGTCTCTAAATCTTTTTATACTCATTTCTATTTTTTTTTTCTTGTCTTCCGTATGCAATTCTTTCTTTACCTGCACCCCCACTCCAGTGGCATCTCTCCTCATCGCTCCTCAGGGGAATGCAAATCTAACAGCATTAGATTTTAAAGTCAAACTTTTCAGCCTTGCGATATTTGAACGGGTTCAACAGGAGGCAATACAAGTTTGCTCATCTCTGCTCCTTAGCTATCCATCATCACTGACCCTCTTAGAAATCAGGCAAAAGAGTAAACAATTTATTTTCTAAACCTATCGATCAGGGAGATGCAAAGCTGCCTGAAGGATGCCTTCAGGTGCTTTGCTGACAATGGAGTCACTCCTCTGAAAATATGGAGTAGATGCACTGCATCACGCTGAATTCATGGATTCTCATCTACCTCCCAGTTATCCTCCTGTCTCCTGTAAATCTATTAAATGGTTCAACAGATGCACATTCTTCACAGTGTCCTCTCCCAGGGGAGAGATTTCGTTGAATGCATAAGAGACTTGGAATTTCAAGTATGGGTACAGGGAGGGTTTTATTTTATTTTTTTAAATAATCACAGAAAACAGATGCATAAGACGAATGCCTCTTTTTATCCATGTCTGTATAGTGCTTGGCAAATAAAAATGCTTAACAAATAGTAAAAACAGCAACGTGGAATAATGATGTGTGAAATTTAGATTATAAATTAGGCCATGCATGGCAAAAGATGCAAAGGAAATATTCATTCTGAATTAAAAACTGACAAGACAGACTGTCAACAAAAGACTGCATTTTTTCAATTCTTTAAAGACATTGAAAATTACATGAAGGAATTGTGTGTAATGATTAAGAGCAGGTCTCCTGGGTCAACATTTCCTGTCTTTCATGCTTCCGCTCAGTTTTGCCAGTTTTTGGCACTGAGACTCATGATATCTGAAAAATTAGTCCTTGGTTGTCCAAAACTGGGCACCCAAAATTAAGAGACTACTCATGAAAACATAACCTTCTGTCAGTTTTGTTTCTCCGGTTTGTAAAAGGATATTCAACTAATGCTACAGGCAGACACGGGAGTAGCCAAAGATATAAAGCACAATTTGAAATTATTGTTGTTTTATAAGATTATGGACAATGCCAGCAATTCTTGTACTGTCAAAACTCCCATCAAAATATCTGCAAAACTGTGCATGTCAAAGTACATAAATGCTTAAAAACAAATTCAAAATAAAGAACTTAGCTCTCTGCTTAAAAGGCAAGGTGGTTGAAAATATTGGTTACATTTTTATACTCTCTACCCCCTTGCCCTGCCCAAAACAATGAGAAAATAAATTTATTTAAGATCCTTTATTTACCAAATATTTGTACAGGATGTGAAACAAATTTTACTCAAAATGAAAGGATTTAAACATTTCTCCCTGAAGAATACTAAAATGGTGTTGTTCATATGTACACAATTAGACAAGCAATGCTTAACTGCACCTACCATTAACAAATGCAGACTAATTAGCAGGAAGACAGACAGAGACTTCCAAAATCACATTAGCATTAAGGGGATCTCACAGTGCCAAATTCTGTCTAGCACCCTGAACTTGGCCCCCTTCCCCTGCAAATTGGTAT
Organism: Alligator sinensis; assembly: GCF_000455745.1. Lineage (NCBI taxonomy): Eukaryota > Metazoa > Chordata > Crocodylia > Alligatoridae > Alligator > Alligator sinensis. The sequence goes on from NW_005841873.1 coordinate 4,262,705, forward strand.
GTAACATGGTAAAAACAGAGTCCATAAAAATACGTTCATTGATTGTGACTAAGAATGTCCTCTTCATCCAACCGCCCCCTTTTGAAATCAATATCACAACTTCCAGTGGAGCTCAGATTTTACTTATGGGCTAGGGACAGACATTATACATAAACTGGTTTAAGTGACCAGAAACTGGTTTAAACCCATAGCAGAGCAGATGTTTAGTGCCCTTAAACCAATTTCAAAATGGCTGAAACCAGTTTGAGATAAACCTGGTTGAATGCAGTATCAGACTTAATTGATTTGGGTTAAACTGGTTTATGCAATGTCGGTCCCAGACCCCCTCCTAGTTTAACTTAAACCAGAGTCCCTCAGCATCCCAGATACTTTGCAACCCTGGCCAGGGCTCTGCTCTCTGCTCCAGCACAGCTAGCATACCACATGCTGGCTATGGTCCGTGCTATGAGAGACAGGATAAAGGCAGACAGGATAGCGTCGGCTTAGGGTTTTTTGGAGCTAATCAACAGGTACCGGGTAATGTCCCTCCTTTCCTTCCTCGGAAAAAAGTTGTTTAAGAAGAGCTTGAATTAATGAGAGATCCTTTTGTTTTGCTGATGGGCTGAGAAATGCACCCTGTGTAATGTCCCTAATTAGAGCATCTTGCTGGGGCCTGGCCACACCTCTCCCCCCTCCTTCATCTTAGCACTGTGGAAGGGAAGGGAGAGCTGCTTTAGCACACCCGAGCTTCTAGGTTGAGCCACTGCAGGCATGTGCCTGCATTTTTTTAGTCCAGAGGGGATGCCTGTGCAGTTACAAATTGGTTCAGCCTAGCCGGGTTAGGCTAACCTGCAAAGATTAAATCAATTCAGACTCAGGCTTTTTGAATGTCTGTCCCGAGCCATGAAGCACATCCCCTGGGCAAGTGGATAGAGGCCTCATGGATAGGATTTCTATCACAGAAAGGGAACTGAAGCCAACAACTACCATGCAGTCATGTAACAGTACAAGCTTATGCACTGATTTTCTGGCATCCCTACATGCAGGGGTTCATGGAGAAGTTGGCCTAAGCCTAAGATAATTTATATTCCAAACAGCCCCCAAATCATTGCAGAATGATAAATATAAGGAACCAAGAGAAACTGGCAAGCACAAATTACCTAGGGGATCAAATCTAGCACAGTCTGTGGGCCAGATCTGACCGGCGGACCACTGGGAGTTGGGGAGAGTGGCAGCAGGGAATGACCTACCACAGAATCTGGGGCCTGTGGGTGGACATGTTGACCAGCAGCAAGAGGACAAAGGGCAGCCAATACAGCCCCAACTGCCCTCCAGCTGATTTGCCCATCACCATTGTCATAGCCCTACTTGCCCTGCTGCCACCACCTGTGCTGAAGCCACCTGTGCACATCCCACGTTGGAGCCAGAACTTCCATCACCACATGCCCCCGGCTGGATCTAGCCTGCAAGGAGCCCTGCAGTCCAAGTCCAGCCGAGGACTCAAAGCAAATTTGACACCCCTGATGTACGGTGTTCCCATGAATAAAGAGAAAAAGAACCAAGAAGCCAGAAGTTCAAAGTAAAAAATGAACATCCCAGAATTTAAACATGCATGAATCTGGGTGGTAGGTTGCTGCTTTCTACCGAGAGAGGCATTTGCTGCAGAACTCAGGTCAAAATCCAAAGTTTCACTGGCATCCAAGATTTCTGGGCACAGGCCCGTATTCATAGATCTTTGATGCTGGCAAAACTGATTTCCCCCTCTCCCCAAATAAAAATATCAGTTGAGGTTACTCTTCAAACAGGCTATTTCCACGTTGTGACTCTCCTAAGCAAGGTTGCCCCCAGGGGGTGATTTTTACCTCAAACCAGTTCTGACATTATAGCATTACAGGATGGTGTTTAAATGTCATCTGATGATTCTGATTAAAGTTCTGTGGTTTCGTCACTACAGTTAATTTAATTTTAAATGAACTTTCAAAACCAAGACTAAAGTTCAGAGGAAGCCTAAAGCTTTGAGGCCTTGCAAAGCTCCCAGACTGAAGTATAGTGACATCCAGATTTCATCCGTAAAATATCCAAGGCAATGGCGTGGATCTATGACTCCCTGAATAAGTGTGGATAATGTAATAATATAAGACCTTCCAGCTGGGCGTCATGCTTTAGGCATTTCCATGCCAGATCATAGCGTTTGTCCATCAAAGTGCCACTTCCACCCATGGCTTGAGCAGAATACTGCCAGAGCTGCAAAAATTCACCTAGCTGGTTCAATGATGCCATATGGGGCTGGAAAAAAAAATCCTTCCAGACCCTTTTGACAACTAACTAATGTTTTGAAACACAAGATGCCATTTCCTATCATTGAGGGCCTGATTCTATCAGTTACTGTATGTCCCCGCCAGCTACCCATATCAATGACATTTGATAGTTAGCAGCAGCTTATAAGACTTGGCTCTCAACACACATAACTGATCATAGAAATTAGTATGTCAATGGAGGTGAAGTCCCTCGGCGCAGCCTACTAAAAACCCTCAAGACTATTACGAATGTAAGTTGCTGACAGGCCACTGAGGCCAGATCCACAATAAAAAATGTTGCTGACTTAGCAGTGTTGGCTGGCAGAGTTAAAAAAAAAAAATCGCTAGCTGACAAACCCTCTGAAACTGGCTTTGCTCTGACAGCAGAAGAGGGCTCTTGCCAAATTAGCGTACGTTGTTTGGGGAAGCAGTCTAGTGAGATTGGGAGAAAACTCCCGTCGGGCTATGCCACATGGGTGGTAGGAGGATCTGCTGGCAGAGCTATAGCGCCAGGGACTGTATAGTGCTGACAAGCTCTAAGAGGCATTAGTGATCATTAAAAATCTTTTCTCCAGGGAAATGAGGGAAAGACTGGGTTCCTTAGAGGGCTTTCGTATAGTCAAGGCACTGAACTAAGCAAGGCTAAGAAAGCCCCATGTCTTAAAAATGGATCAAACTCAAATATATTTATGCAAGAGAATCTGCCAAAATAAGTGTTGAGGGAAATCTCTGGATTTCATCCAGGAGTAATTACTAAGCTATATAAGTGCTTACACACCAGTGTGGGTTAAAACACAAAAACGGCAACGTGAACTATGCATCCGATTTTGAATATGTTTTCCTTGGACATGGTCTGGTCTGGCATCATTCGGAGTCAGCGGAAGCTGTACCACCGACGTCAGTGGAAACAGGATTCGACCCTTTATTTAGAAACAACCAGTGAAGGTAAGTCTGGACCACATGTTGCTTCCTTACACATGCTGATAACTTCATAGGCAATCCCCCTGATCTCTCCAGATACAACACTATCCAATGTAAACACAGATATCAGAGTCCGGCTTGCAAAGTACTTTTGCCTCAAAAAATTCCTCAAAGAGAAATCCCCTTATGCACTGGGCTTGAATCCCAAGTGGTTAACTTTTCTGAAATAAGAAGAGTACCGTTTCTTTTCACAGCAGCTGTAATCCATTGACAAATATCAGATAAGACCATCATAGATACCGCTTTATGATTCAGCCCCCAAGAAAATGGAATGACTTCAACTTTAAAACTTTTTTGTTTCTTTTTTTTTTTGGAGAAGCATCTTGGTTCCTTATTCAGGTTTCCATTTTTGTGCGATTGCCAGCTAACACTAGTCAACACATAAATCAAAGCACAGCAGAACTGAAGACAATTCTAAAATAAAATCTATATATTTGACATATTTATAGATTTTTACTTATTGAAATATTATATAAATAAGAAATAAGTTATTAATCTATAAAAAAAGCACGGGAAGAGTGGTAAAGCAGTAACACAATCACTCATTTAGGAGGATTTAAGAAAAACTAACCCCATACAGAAACCTTCCTAAGTTCACTGACTTCTGGTATTCACAACTGGAGGCAACCAGATTCAGTCACTCTCTTCCACGATGCTCTGATCAGTGAAAATTAGCAAGCACCAAGAAGTCAATGCTGTATTATCTTCTCCACAGTAGTTATTTATTGCATTTGCTACTCTTTTATTTCATGCCAGCAGCGTCATAGGTCGTTTGATTCTACACAGTGCAAAACCAATATTCTAGCTATTTCTACAGAAATGTGAAATTATAAAATAAACCAACAACCACCACCCCCTCCCCCCCCCCAAAAAACCCAACGCTTTCTCAAATCTGTTGTAAAAATAAGTCGTTTGAGGGATGGATACTCCACTGCTATGGTCTCTACTAGCATGTGAACAACTCCAACCAAGAAAGTGGTGAAGATCAGGCATGTGTTAGCAGCCAAGAAAGGACAGGTTGTTGGTTCTTTAGGCTCTTTGCCCCCCTCCACGGACACCTGGCACAGGGGGCACTTTTGCACGTTCTCCAGGGGTGGGGGGAGGCTGTGCTTTAATTAGAGCAGCTCTGAGAGTGGACTTCCTGCACCCTGCACTTAAAAATGGCAGTAGGGGTAGTTGAACTACAGCTCATTGAAAGCGGGGACAATGATACACAAGAAGCAGGAGGCTGCGCAGCAGTTGCCACGCTCCAGCAGACTCAAGTCTGCTCCGACGCGCTGGAATTTCAGCGTGTCTGAACAGCCTCCATGCTCGTGTATAGGCGCCCAGGATGACCCAGCTATTCTGGTTGCACCTAGGACCTCTCTTAAAAAAGGCAATAACCGAATTAAAAAAAAAAAAAAGCCAAATTCACCCCTAATGCAATGCAACGAAGTCAACAGAAGTTACACCACTCAGAAGCTGGACCAGAAAGTAACTAGGCCAGTCCCATTCTCTCCCAGTTCCCTCCTGGCTTAGGAAAGGCTGTCTCCCCAAGCCTTTTTACCTATGACTCTACAATCATCTAACTCTTGGCCACTCTGCATTCTCATTCAACTTCTTTCTTCTTGCTGCAGGAGCCCAAGCAGGTGAGGAGGAAAGGGCAGTCTCTCTACTTCGGTTTCTGGTGCCAAGCCCTCGCGTCTAGACCTGCAATTGCAAGGGCAGTTCAGCTTTGCCCCTCGGCGGAAGACTCCCAGCATAATCAGGTTGGGATTTAGCTGCAAACAACTATCCATGTGCTACAAAGCACATACAAATTTCTAACTTGACCAAAATTAGCTGGATTTTCACAGGCACAACAAAAGGCCGTTCCCTGCCAAATGTTAAGCTCCTATTTCCAAGGATAGGGCTTTAAAAAAACCAAAAGTTGGCAGAATTTTAACATGGGTAAAACAATGCATTTTTTCATTAGCCTCATTCTTGTAAACTATTGAATTCTTTCCCCCACCAAAAAAAAAATAGAATTCAGCCTGAGGCAGATGCTCAGCCTGGATCATTCAGTCCCAAAAGTTAAAGTTTAAGAAAATTAAAAGCAACTGAAGCCAGGGTCTTATGTAATGGGAAACAGCAGGCAAGCTTAATAAGTAGTTTTATCAGTCCCACCTACACTAAAGTGCACAGCTTTTCCTTAATTCCTTCCCAGTTTCTGAGAAAAATGTGTCTCTTTGACTGTCTCCAACTTAAGAGGAAGAATCCTGCACTGATGAGAGAGCATTGACTGGGAAGATGCATTTCACCCCCATTTTCTGTGATTTTTTGATATGGGTAGAAGAAAATAAAATCCATGGACTACGCTTCCTCTTCAGATATCTCTGGCCGATACCACAGGACTTCAGTGTGCTTTTATTTGCTTTAGATTCCTGTTTAATGCACAGTAAAACTGGCTTTTAGATGTGCTCAAGAGACCATTAAGGATTTGTTCCTTCCAAACATAGAAACAAACACTGTTTTTAAAGGTCTCTGCTCATAACTGAACAAGCCGTCCACTCTTCTTTTTAATCTTCTTTCCCTTTTATTTATTTACTTGTCTTAAAGGTTTTCATATAAATGTCAGATTCTTAACCACCGTTCTTTGGCTCACCGATTGCTTCATATTATTGAAAAGGCCAATTCACTTAACAAGTCTCCATCTCCCATTGCAGCATGCTTAATGCGCCTCCTGATCTAAGGGGAACATGCAGTCCTTGTCCTTTAATGAGCACAACAAGTAGCATGGAGATGGAGCAGACTGGACCAGAACAGCAACATAAGTGAATAATGTTTTCCACCCCCCCACTATTTCCTATCTTCTGAATTACTGATTAACATTACCAAAAAAAAAAAATTTATTCCTGTGATATTTAAGCTTTCACTTAGAGCTGCAGGGGGGAATCTAAAATATACAACAGAATAAACAATTAGCAAAAAAAGATGGTAGTTGCTTGAACTTAGAGCATGGCACTTGTAACATTAACTCAGTGTAGGATGCTAGAATCAGATTAAACTCTTGTTGTGATACATATATAAAGCAAGCAAGCACTTACAGAGCCTGGGCTGGCTGCTTCTATCTGTCAAGCTGCTGAAACAGAACAGTTACATAGTAAGACCTTTGATAATGACAGTGAAGCCGTGATTAGTATGAGCTGAGCTACTCCAGACAAAGAAGGGAAAGCGCTAGAGATGAGTTGCCTCTGAGCACGAAGTTATTGACCCAAGACATCAAGGATGCAAGTGAGGCATTAGAGCATTTCTTAAGTGTAGTGGCAAAGAACCACTTAGCTAAAATGTACTCCTCTAAAGAAAAGTTTGGCTAATTGACCAGCAGTGCGAGGATGTCTGTGATTTTAGTGATGGGGATGACACTTTGTTTATAGGATTCAAGCTCAGCAGATTAATTTGCTTTGGAGCAGCAAGGAAAATAGAAAAGTCAACTTAGTGGGTCAATTCACTGGTTACAGTTGAAAAGAAAAATGGTGACCTAAGGCTGTGTACTGACCCCAAAAATATGAACAAATAGATAAAGAGAGAGCATCTCCATTTACTAACTAAAATGGACACAGGCAGTGCTGGAGCAAAATTATTTGCAAAGCTGGATGCAACCACAGGCTTTTGCTGGATCCCTCTAAGTGAGGATACTGCAGAAGCTATGAACTTTCAATGCACCGCTTGGCCGTTCCTGTTTCAAAGGGGTCACGTCTGTCACTAGGGCATGAGCCAGTCCACAGAACACAAAACAGCACAACCATCTGAAGAGCTGAACAACATGAAACTTTTTTTTCTAGGGTACTGGAGTCTGTAGAAAGGCTGAAAAAAAAATATCAGGGACTTGCTAGAGCAAGCCAGGATGACTGGATTTGAAACTAGACTAGGACAAGTTGGATGGCCAGGATGTTGCTTGCCGTTCTCCATGAAGGAGATGCAATTAATTTAAAGTAATGCTACAAAACTTGTCAGGCATAAGGCATAAAACATGGCATCTCATAAGACAAGTCTTACTTTCTTGCATGATAAAAGTCTCTTGACTGCTACTAGTCAAGAAGTATGATATACAAACTGAAGAAAAGATTGTGAACCAGCTCCTTCTCTCATAGAAATCTACAACTTCTCTTGGGTTGGTACTTGGTGCGTTGACAAAAAGAGGGCCAACTTTTCCGTGAATCTATTGCAACAGGAATGCTCATTTTTAATCTTGCATGCAAATCTTGCTGCATCAGAATAAAAAAAGCACTTGTCCCCTTGTTGCAAGGAAGAGAAGGAAACACAAAATGTGATTTGATAAAGTAAGGCACCAGGCTACAAAATCTATCAGATGGAGAAGGCCTTGTGGCAATCCCTTTCTTGCTATTATATCTCCTTTGACTTCAGTGGAGTCAGGGATGAGAGTGGGATCATACTTGGGGTCAGAGAAAGGGAAACCAAAAACCAAGGTGACCTCAGACATAATAGGCCCTCCACTACATTAACTAGAGAAGACAATGATGTATTCCCACTTGCTGGGTGCAGCTACACGTTCATTAATTCATTTTTGCTACTGAGCATTAAATTGAGAACCTCTAAGGTGAGGTACTAAAGAAATATGCATTCGATCGCCCTAACTCACAGTAACGAAAGTGCACACTTTTTAAGTGACACAATGCACAGTAGCCTAATTTTACTGTGCATTAGTGTATTGGCACGGTTTTTGACATGATGCTCGATTGTGCAGTAAAATAGGCTAGTGCGCATTAAAGTGCACACGTAGACGCA
>NW_005841873.1:4270744-4276981 GCF_000455745.1 Alligator sinensis
CTGAACCAAAGCACTAGCTTTTAAAATTTAAAAGTCAGAACAAAGGTCAGAAGTAATAAAATAAAACTGGGGATGGATTTCTCTCCATGGTCCTAAAAGTTCAGAACAAGTTACAACAACCATTAAAACCCTAATGGCATTAAAATCAACTGTTTTGCCACAACTTGCACATTATGTTGGTATCATGTTGTAACAGCACATCATTTAGCACAATATATTTGTTTATGTAATTAAGTGAAATGTTTAGATGTCAGCTTTTCTTTTCCCAAAGTTATGTTTAACAACCAGTAATATACACTTTTGGCCTAAGAGCAGTCTGCATTATATCTGTGTTTTCTTGGCCATTACACTTTTCAATGGTTGGGAAACGTTGATACAAACATTTCAGGATTACAGAACGGCATCACAATATCATGGTGGTGCTTGGTGCGTTCTGAAAGGTCATGGGCTCAGTGCACAGACAGCAAGGGACTTTCCTGCCCCCGAAGAAGTCACACTCTCAATACAAAAGACAAAGGGCAGAAGTTGCCCAAATCACAAGGGAGGTTACTGATATCCCTGAAAAAACGACCCAAATCTCCTGATTTCCAGCCTTAGCTACTGTCTTCCTTAAATAAAACAAAGTTCAGCTTTGGCATTAAAACTATACACAAGATATGCTCATTCTCAGGCTCATCTTAGGAGTCTTATTTCCATATCTTGTCCAAAATATCTGTCTTATTTCTTTATCTAACACCCTCGCTTTGGGAAACCAAGCTCTTAGTGATACGATTTTCAATTACAGTCCTTGTATATGAGGACTAGGAAGCCAATTTGTTATATGGCTTTTCTCTTATCTTTTATTATAACATATCTTCTCTCTAAACAGGCTGCATGTTAGATATGGCTGGGGCACTGCCAAAGCTCTGATTGATGCTGCCACACTGAGCACATAAGTGTCCCCGAATCGCTGAATCAAGTACCTAGGCTTTTATACTCGGGGCTTAAGAGAAAACCAGCATGGACCAGAGTTGTACTCTGACACTTCTTAGGTGGCATCATCCACTTCTGAAAATTTTCAACTTTCATTAACAAAAAAAAAAAGATTTTCTAGACCTTGTGGTTTCAGAGAAAAACTCCTGAATATAACCCAGTTCTGAAGACAGAAACAACAGCTTAGAAATAGGAGCTGCTCAGATTCTTCTCAATGGAGCATTAGTTTGACAACCTCATAGTAGGAGTTTATTTGCAAACACTGACTGCTGTTTATGTCAGCATTAATAACCACCCTTGTCCAACACGGTTATGCATCAGCTGAGGCCACCAGAGGATGGTTCACAACAGGACATAAGCCAGTACTTCGTACAGGCTAATATATACCAATTAATGAGACATCCACTATTTCCCTTATGGTGACCATTGCATTTCCTGAGCACAGAAGTACTTACATGGGTTAAAGTCAGGCAGAAGTCAGGGTAGAAAAGCACCTTATCAACTAAGTAAGTAAGTAGTCCCTAAGCTTTCATGGGCCCTCACTGATTTCATCAGAGGCTGTGAAAGGACATGCACAGAGCACAAAAGCTGATGCATCTCTGTTTGAGTTAGTCTATAAGGTGCATCCCTACCGTGCCATTGTATTTCCTGACACCAAACATGAATTTGCCTTCTGTTCATCCCACTGCTCTTGCTTACACACTATAATGAGTATTTTAAAGACATGCCCAGAGTTTTGCTTCTTGAGTTAATTTTTTAACATTGAAAGAACAGGCACTACATTTCAATTGAAATCGTTTCTCCTCAAGAAATTTGGTAAATTATAGCTGCTAACTAGCAAACATTTAGGAAACTTTGAAAAAAAATGCCACAATTACCCATCACTTTATTCCATACAAATATTTAAGAACCCCCCTTTTTACTTGAAGACCTAGCCAGATGTTACTCATTGAGAATGATGTTGTAGGTCCCTATTCGCAAGCACTTCTCCGTCAGCCAGAAAGACGCTCCTAAGCACACGTGGGCAGACACGTGCAGCGTATCAAATATACTACATACTATTTTTACCTTCAACAGTTAAGTTTTTTCTTATAAGATAGCTAATAAAGCTTCAGAATCCGCCCCAACCTATTAACATAAAATCAAATTAAAAATTAATACGATGCTTGTTCTGTTTTGGAAATGTTTTATATAAAAAGAAAAATTATCCACTTACTTATGAACTCCAGGCTGTAATAATTTTAGCATAATGTGCATCCCTGCTGTGTTCTTAACTAGCACTAATAGGATGAAACGAACAAATAGAAAGTTTAGGAAAATCTTCAGAAACAGTAAGCTGAGCTGTGCTGTGGAAAAGACTTTCAAAGAAAGAGTAGGAAGCTTAATGTTTGATCAGCTTAAACATAGGGTGGGGGACTTACTGCTGGGAACGACAGGCTTGACTCTACGTTCATTTATATCCACGCTGTAAAGTTTTTTCTAATTAACACTGGTGTAAAAATGAGGCGAATCTCACTTGCATACAGAGCTGTTTCCACCACGGGGTGTGCAATCGTGTGTATACAAAAGCCATCCTCTCGTACACTCGTGTGTGCACAACAGTCAGATAATTTTATTCACCATTTGCATGTGCAGCTGTTACTCAGGTGCATACACTGTGCACACACGTGAACTAACATTTAACCTGAGCAACTGTGCACTGATGTCTGAAGGTTTAGGGTCCTTTGCAGATCTAACTTCCGCTTCTCATTCATTTTACAACGAATCGGACTCTGAGAAGTCGCAATTGTCTACGCACTACATGTACATAGTCCGTCTTCCTGCTGCTTCTGCAGAACACCTACGCTTTGATTCATAAAAGCAATTAGTTGGATATGCAGCCAATGGGACTTAAGCAAATTTTTAAACTTAAAAATCTAATTAACAGTTTGCAGATAATTGCAACATGTAATGCATGGATAATTTGCTTAAGTCCCATTGGCTGTAGGAGGACTTAAGCACATGTGTTCATGCTCTATTGAACAGAAATCATTTCTGGAATTAAGGCTGAAAGGAACATGCAGGCACCGAGGATTTACTTGTGCACACATTTTCACACACACAACCTCAGCTTGGGCGCACACACCCAGTGTGTCACAAGGAAATCTGTTCATGTGCAAAGATAGAGGTACATTCTTTTACAAGCGTAAAGGCACGTCTGCCAGGCTTTTCTCCTGACAATGAATTAATTCACATTATGAACCAGATAATAACCACAGTTTAATGCCACATTTAGGCCCACAGCAGCATATCAGAAGGATTTTTCTTGGAAATTCAGGCCTGATAGTAGATGCTAATGAAGGAAACATAGCCATTTAAATATCAAATGACAACTTGTCTATAATAATAGGTTTCAGGACACATTCACAAATGTTTTGTTTGGGACCTAAAAATGACTTTCACTTAGTAGGACTTCAGCTCTTGGGAACAATCGCCATCCAGGGAATCCAGTGAAAATACAGAAGGGGAGAGCAAATAAAATGCTTGTTAAGGCCACACAAGGAAATCATACAAACACCTTAGTTAAAGAGTTTAATTAACTGGCTCTCTTCTCCATCCTACTGTGCAGTATAACAGTGAACAGCAAGTCCCTCATGGAGGCTTTGCTTTACTTCCCCACAGGAAACTAATATTTTCCTCTCCTTCTCAAAGACCAAAGCTCAGAAGCTCCCAGCAGCTGCTGCTGCTAAGCGGCTCGCCCTGGCATCGCCGCAGACTTTTTACAGCACCGATGAGCTGACGCTGCCCCGGGTTCCAGCAGAGAGCAATGGCTTAACACGGCTTGGCTGTTTATAACCTCTTGCTGCGGTTCTTTCCTCCACCTCTTAAAAAGGACAGCGTGCCCACATCGGCTCTCCTTTCTACAAATCTTGTCTGACACGAGGATCTCACATATTGGTTCCACATGCTAATGCAAGTGTCATACATCTCGGTGCCTTAATATTTGAAATGCTCAAGAATAACCTTGAAGAAAAGATGCAAAACTCCAGCCCTTTTAGCAAGCTTGACTCCCATTGGGCTTCCCTAGGTGAGCAGGAGACCCAGCTAATCTTCACCTCCGGGCTGCAGCACTCAGAAGACAATCCCATATTTTAGATTCTTTGCATTAGTCCCTTTATAGCATGTTGAGTCACTGTGATGCCCGTTAATTTTAATGTACTATATGAAAATGACTGGCATTAAGGAGGCCACGCAATTTTCTGCCAAGCACTGTGTTTTCCCTACGAAGCTGGGGAAAGTCCCTTTATGAATTGCCACGGATCTGCCTGCGCTTCGCTACCACGTATTCTGCGTACCTCACGGCAGCCTCTACATTCAATCAGCCTGGGAAAGGAGTTGGCAGGACAGGACCAGAATGGACTGAACAATGAAGAGTCATTCATTCCTAATCTTCCTAATGTCATTCAAATACTGCCGCCGATATGCATGGGGTAAAGAGCAAAATGATTCTGGGGGTTTTTTTAGCCATTTCAGAGGGCGCACACAACAGGGAACCTGACACAAGAAGTTAAACATCCAACAACTACGTGGAGGAATCAGAAGCAGGTAGGAATCACAGGATCACAGAGAAGTGGGGCTGGCAGAGATCTCCAGAGGTCATCTATCTATGCCAGCGTTTCTCAACCCATAGGTTGTGACCCAAAAGTGGGTTGCAAGAATATATGAAACAACTTCAAAGAAGAAAAAAAAATGTGGAAAACTGGGGCTTTTCCCTTGCAGGCTGGCAGAGATCCAGCTTGCAAGGGGGCTGCTTGGGGTCCCCGCTGCCCCACACACACCCCTGCCCCATACTGGGGGCAGCAGGTCAGGAGCGAGGGGCACTGGTTTGGGGACTGGTCATCAAGGTTTACAAATGGGTCCTGGTACAAAAACATTGAAAACCACTTCTCTAGTCCTGCGGCAGGATCATCCCTTTGCAAACCATCCTCCACAAATCCGTTCTCCAAACTCCACACAAAACTCCCACCAACCCTGCCACAGCACAGACCAGACACCCCAACCTGCTTTTGAGAAACGTATGTGCTCCAGAGCCCCCCGGCACAGAGCCCAGGCCCCCTGCTACAAAGGAGGGAAAAACCCTTTAGCCCCTACCCATCCCAGGTCAGGGTAAATTTACTTCCCGATCCATGCATGTGATTCGGTGTTTTTTTCAAGAATTGCATTTTTGCAAGTGTACCAGATACATTCATAGAATCCAAATCCTTCCTGATCCCAGATCCATGGGCTCCAAGTATATTTAGCTGTAGGTAAATTGGTAACTTCCCAATCCACACATGCAATTGGGGGGGTTTTTTGGGGGTGTTTTTTTTTGGGGGGGGGGGGGTTGCAAGAATTGCATTGTTGCAAGTCTACCAGCTACATTCATGGGGTCCAAGTCCTTCCTGACCCCAGATCCACGGGCTCCAAATAAATGTACCTGCAGGTAAATTGGTAACTTCCCAGTCCACACATGCAATTGGGGGCGGGGGCGGGGGGTGCAAGCATTGCATTGTTGCAAGTCTACCAGATACATGAATGCGATCCAAGCCCTTGCTGACCCCAGATCCATAGGCTCCAAGTAAAAATGTACCTGCAGGTAAATTGGTAACTTCCCAATCCATTCATGCAACTGAATGTTGTTTTTTTCAAGTTACCGGACACATTAATGGGGTCTGAGCCCTTCCCAACCCCAGATCCAAGGGATCGGAGTACATTTACCTGCAGGTAAATATGTAGCTTCCCAATCCAGACATGCAACCGGGTGGTTTTCCCCCCCAAGAGTTGCATTGTTGCAAGACTCCCGGATACATTCATGCGATCCGAGCCCTTCCTAACCCCAGATCCACGGGCTCCAAGTAAAAATGTACCTGCAGGTAAATTGGGAACTTCCCAAATCCACTCATGCAACTGAGTGTTGTTGTCTTTCAAGTTGCATGGTGGCAAGTCTCCCGGATACATTGATGCGATCCGAGCCCTTGCTGACCTCAGGTCCATGGGGCCGGGAGGAAATGGACCTGCTGGTAAATAACATGTAACTTCCCAAACCAGGCGTGCAGTCGGGGCTTTCCCCAGTAGTTACATTGTTGCAAGGCTCCCGGATACACTGGCGGGGCCGGAGCCCGGGGGGATGGATGGATGGATGGATCCCGCGGGCGGGGGCTTACCTCGGCACAGCAGCGCTGCCAGGAGCAGGGGCAGGAGCAGGAGCAGGGGCAGGGGCAGGGGCAGGCGGGCGGCGGCTGGGGG
>NW_005841873.1:4277356-4326067 GCF_000455745.1 Alligator sinensis
TGACGGGGACGGGGAGGACGTCCCCCTGCCAGGTTGTGTCCCCTTTGGGGTGACGGGGACGGGGAGGACGTCCCCCTACCAGGTTGTGTCCGCTTTGGGGTGAAGGGGACAGGGAAGGTGTCCCCGCTACCACATTGTGCCCCCTTTGGGGTGAGAGGAATGGGGAGGACATCCCCACTTTCAAGTTGTAGCCCCCTTGGGTAAAGGGGACAGGGAGGATGTTCCCCTTACCAGGTTGTGCCACCTTTGGGGTGATGGGGACGGGGAGGATGTCCCCCTCCTAGGTTGTGCCACCCTGGGTTGATGGGCATGGGGAGGATGTCCCCCTACCAGGTTGTGCCTCCTTTGGGGTGAGGAGGATGGGGAAAACATTCCCCCTACCAGGTTGTGTCCCCGTTGAGGTGATGGGGACGGGGAGGATGTCCCCCTACCAGGTTGTGCCTCCTTTGGGGTGAGGAGGATGGGGAAAACATTCCCCCTACCAGGTTGTGTCCCCGTTGAGGTGATGGGGACGGGGAGGATGTCCCCCTACCAGGTTGTGCCTCCTTTGGGGTGAGGAGGATGGGGAAAACATTCCCCCTACCAGGTTGTGTCCCCGTTGAGGTGATGGGGACGGGGAGGATGTCCCCCTACCAGGTTGTGCCTCCTTTGGGGTGAGGAGGATGGGGAAAACATTCCCCCTACCAGGTTGTGTCCCCGTTGAGGTGATGGGGACGGGGAGGATGTCCCCCTACCAGGTTGTGCCTCCTTTGGGGTGAGGAGGATGGGGAAAACATTCCCCCTACCAGGTTGTGTCCCCGTTGAGGTGATGGGGACGGGGAGGATGTCCCCCTACCAGGTTGTGCCTCCTTTGGGGTGAGGAGGATGGGGAAAACATTCCCCCTACCAGGTTGTGTCCCCGTTGAGGTGATGGGGACGGGGAGGATGTCCCCCTACCAGGTTGTGCCTCCTTTGGGGTGAGGAGGATGGGGAAAACATTCCCCCTACCAGGTTGTGTCCCCGTTGAGGTGATGGGGACGGGGAGGATGTCCCCCTACCAGGTTGTGCCTCCTTTGGGGTGAGGAGGATGGGGAAAACATTCCCCCTACCAGGTTGTGTCCCCGTTGAGGTGATGGGGACGGGGAGGATGTCCCCCTACCAGGTTGTGCCTCCTTTGGGGTGAGGAGGATGGGGAAAACATTCCCCCTACCAGGTTGTGTCCCCGTTGAGGTGATGGGGACGGGGAGGATGTCCCCCTACCAGGTTGTGCCTCCTTTGGGGTGAGGAGGATGGGGAAAACATTCCCCCTACCAGGTTGTGTCCCCGTTGAGGTGATGGGGACGGGGAGGATGTCCCCCTACCAGGTTGTGCCTCCTTTGGGGTGAGGAGGATGGGGAAAACATTCCCCCTACCAGGTTGTGTCCCCGTTGAGGTGATGGGGACGGGGAGGATGTCCCCCTACCAGGTTGTGCCTCCTTTGGGGTGAGGAGGATGGGGAAAACATTCCCCCTACCAGGTTGTGTCCCCGTTGAGGTGATGGGGACGGGGAGGATGTCCCCCTACCAGGTTGTGCCTCCTTTGGGGTGAGGAGGATGGGGAAAACATTCCCCCTACCAGGTTGTGTCCCCGTTGAGGTGATGGGGACGGGGAGGATGTCCCCCTACCAGGTTGTGCCTCCTTTGGGGTGAGGAGGATGGGGAAAACATTCCCCCTACCAGGTTGTGTCCCCGTTGAGGTGATGGGGACGGGGAGGATGTCCCCCTACCAGGTTGTGCCTCCTTTGGGGTGAGGAGGATGGGGAAAACATTCCCCCTACCAGGTTGTGTCCCCGTTGAGGTGATGGGGACGGGGAGGATGTCCCCCTACCAGGTTGTGCCTCCTTTGGGGTGAGGAGGATGGGGAAAACATTCCCCCTACCAGGTTGTGTCCCCGTTGAGGTGATGGGGACGGGGAGGATGTCCCCCTACCAGGTTGTGCCTCCTTTGGGGTGAGGAGGATGGGGAAAACATTCCCCCTACCAGGTTGTGTCCCCGTTGAGGTGATGGGGACGGGGAGGATGTCCCCCTACCAGGTTGTGCCTCCTTTGGGGTGAGGAGGATGGGGAAAACATTCCCCCTACCAGGTTGTGTCCCCGTTGAGGTGATGGGGACGGGGAGGATGTCCCCCTACCAGGTTGTGCCTCCTTTGGGGTGAGGAGGATGGGGAAAACATTCCCCCTACCAGGTTGTGTCCCCGTTGAGGTGATGGGGACGGGGAGGATGTCCCCCTACCAGGTTGTGCCTCCTTTGGGGTGAGGAGGATGGGGAAAACATTCCCCCTACCAGGTTGTGTCCCCGTTGAGGTGATGGGGACGGGGAGGATGTCCCCCTACCAGGTTGTGCCTCCTTTGGGGTGAGGAGGATGGGGAAAACATTCCCCCTACCAGGTTGTGTCCCCGTTGAGGTGATGGGGACGGGGAGGATGTCCCCCTACCAGGTTGTGCCTCCTTTGGGGTGAGGAGGATGGGGAAAACATTCCCCCTACCAGGTTGTGCCACCCCAGGGCAAGGGGGACGGGGAGGACGCCCCTCCTACACAGCAGGTAGGGAAGAGCCCCTGCCAGGACAGCTCAGGAAGGGAACTGAGAAAAAGAGACACCTGCACAAGCCCCGGGCAAGGGAAGGTGAACTGTGTCTGCAGGCAGGGGCAGGGGAAGCCTCAGCCCAAAGGTGGGAGCAAGGCTCCTGCTCCTGGGGCAGCTGCGGGGATAGGAGCATGGCTGTGGGCTGGAGGCCTGGGGAAAGAAGCTCCTGTCAGAGGCCGGGGGAGGTAGGTGGGTTTGCCTCCCAGCTGGAGAGCCCACACAGTGCATTTGAGGGAGAAACAAAGCAGCAAACAAAGCTGGCAGGGAGCACCAGGCCCCGGCTTTCATGGAAGAGGCATGGGGTTCAGGCCAGAATTGGGATGGTCCTGCCCCATTTCCAATTACTTTGCATGAAGGGGACAGGGAGGAGACTCCCCCACACCCCTGACTGCCCGAGTGGGAAGTGAGACCCCATCCGCAGCAGGGATAGGGGGAGTCTGGGGGTCAGCGGGTGGGGAATGAGCCCCCACTAGGAGAGCTCAGTCCCCAGGACAGGACCTGAGCAAGAGAGGCACCTACACAAACCCAGGCCAAGGGACGATGACCTCCTGGGAGCTCCCCCTTGCAACGGGAGAGGAAAGACCTGGGTAGTGGGTAGCTGAGCTGGAGTTCGGGGGGGAAAGGAGAAACTCCTCTCAGGAAAGGCAGGGGCCAGCAGGAGGATGTGGATGGATTGTCTCCCAGCAAGAAAGATTCACAAAGTGCGCTTCTTTGATCTTAGCTTCTGTCGCACAAACACAGAGCAAACACAAAGCAACAAACACAGCTGCCCTGCCAGAACAGGACGCTGGGTGGCAAACACTTCTGCCTCTGGGGAGGATAAGAGAACAAACAATGCCTGACAGACATGAGCTGAGCCGCTTAATGGACTAGAGGAAAGTGCTCGGAGACAACAGTGATTATTACACAGCGCAGAATAAGCACAAACTCCCTTGGAGCTCTCCCAGCTCCTGCTTTACCAACCCAAGTGCTTTTCTTCACCCTCCTGTCCTTTGCTTCCACCTGACCTGGATGCTCATTTCCCAGGCCCCTGCTTTCTCCTTGCTCATTTATTTTTGATTCTGGCTGACAAGGGGATTAAGTTACCTTTGACAATCGCCCCTTCCTCCTCCCTCAGGGTCGGAAGAGGTTGGGGAGCCGGGACAAGCAAATGAGGATTCTTCGCACAACACACGTGGGGATGTAATAACCCTCCAGAGACAGAGCAAAGTGAGCAAAAAGGGGCCCGTTCACTTGGTCTTGTGCCTTTTCTTCCCCCATCGTGCAAATGTGAAAGACGGTTAACAGAGGGATGAACCCCCTCATTCATTAACAGCCTTCTTTGAACAGAGATAACTCCTTTCTCTCAATCTGTTTCTTTTACATTGAAAATATGGGCCCTGATCTTGTAGTTGAATCCTTCCAGGCAGCCCCCCGTCGCATGGCTGGAGTCGTTCACCTTCTGAAGTCAGCAGAGTTTTCTGTCTGAACAGTGGCTCCATCTGCCTACCACCAACTGCAAGAGAAAGGCACAGCAATTTTAACTCAACCTTTTGCAAGAACATCTAATTAAAACCTAAAAGCCTTCCGCCCAATTTTTACCAGCTTTAAAATGTATAGGTTTGTGTCAGTGTGGTTCCTTTGAAAACATTTTTCTGAAGCGGGGAATCAGACAGTTGCTTCATCCCTTAAATCAGATTCCTTAAAAAAAATCTACAGTGGGTCTTGGACCATCAAAAACATGGCTCTCTAGTCAGGCTTAAGAGCGTTTGCCACTGAACATCACAATTTATATAATGTTATTGTTAAATATCAACTAAGCCAACAATAGAAAAGGAAAGAGGGATACCATTTCCCCCTCTTTTGTTCTTTTTTAAAATGTAAAACTTTTGAAAAATTCACGTCACTTGAATTCTTCCCCCGCCCCAAATTAAAATGTGGAACATTTTCATAAGAAAGCTCGATGTTTAAAGGCATTTCTCAATTAATAAAATCATTTGTTCAAGAAACATAGTATAGCTCTAGTATAGCTTAAGTTAAAATCTCAGAATTTCCACTCACGGGTAAAACGTGAATGCTGACAAGCATTTCTGTCCTGTCTGCACTAAAATTTGTAGATAATCTGGTTGCTCAGATTAGCTGATTTGCAAGAAAAAAGAGGTACTGGTGAGACACTGGTGCCAGTGCTTTCCAATGCAACTCCCTTTACCAAATGGTTTCTCTCATCATTCTTAAGCCGGAAATATTTATTGTCTGTTTTTTAAACTGTGGAGAAAAGCCTCATTTTAATGTAAACTAGGGACAGATGGCATATAATATGATTTGGAAGTAATGACAATAGCATAGGTGCTATTTGACAAATCCAAATTGTTATGTGTATTATAGTATTGGCATCGCACAAGCTGCCTTTGAAGAATGTTTTGGGTATTGCATACAGATGTAATTTGGGAGACTGTCATAGCAAAGAACTGAAAGCAACAGTGATGAGCACAGTGTAAAATCTGAGCAGAACCGATTCTCCTATCAATTGTATTGGTGCCTCATACATTAATTTGGCTACTTGGAGTGAATGCAGCTCAAAGCAAACTTTAGATACCAGAGTTTTCAAATGGAAACTGTACCAAAAGTCCAAGATCATTTGCTTAGCAAATGAGGAACCTAAAGAAATTAGCCATCCAAATAATATAGACGTTAGGGGTGCGCAAAGCAGGCCCTATTCAATTCGGATTCAGCCCGAATCAGGGACAGTGATTTGATTCATTGATTCGGATCACTGTCCCCGATTTGATTCAGCTGAATCTGAAGATTCGATGCTGATTTGTAGCACGTGCCCCAGCATCGCAGCATTCACGAGCCGCCTGGTACCTAGAGGTATGTAGAAAAAACATTTAAAGCTGTGTCTATGTCCGAATCGCCGAATCTTTCCGAATCTCTTCAAATTGAGTCAAAGGGTTCCGATTCAATTCGAAGAGATTAAAGGGTCCCCTGATTCGATTGTGATTCAGAGATTCGGCCACCAAATCGGGCCAAATCTCCGCTGAATCGAATCAAGGACCGAAGCTTCGCATGGCCCTAATTGGCATTAAAAAATTCCAGCCAAATTTGTTTCCCCTAGCACCTATCATGAATCTTTGAGATGCTGCAAACAACTGCAAAATCCTTCAATAAATAACAGGCACAAAAGCAGGCAGGGGATCAAGGTGAGCACTTTTGAAAGAGCCTTAAATGGAAATTTTAAAACAGGGGGCGGGAAAAAGAAATCAAGAAATAAGGAAAGCTTCAATCCTTCCGGTGACATTGTCTGAACTCTGCCTCTAAGGACGTTAACAGAAGTGTCCAGTTAAAATAGGTCTAATCACAAATCTATTCTGCTTTCCAAAAGTTTTTTGCTATGTTTCCTAAGGGCCAGATTTTGCAACCTGATGCATGACAAGTATTTCCTGACCTTGGCTCCTCGGGTAATCTCACAGAAATCAAGGAAGCTTGTTGCAGATGAAGGGACTATACAATGTGAATTGGTTGCAAATCTAAGCATCAGGGCCCAATCCTGCCATCACTGAGGTCAATGGGAATGATGTCATTCAGATCAAGTCTTAATCCTGTAATGAGCTGTGCATGTGAGTGAGGGTTAAAAGATCACGTTTCCTGTCTCTGGTGAATTTTACCAGTAGTCGCGATTCAAAATTGAAAACACAGTAATGCCTTACAGAGGTGTCGAAGAGAAATGCCTTGAACAGCAGCACTAGAGAATAAGTAATATCACATAATTTGATTTTATACTGCTTCTGACTTAAAAAGAATATCCTAATTTTTATTTACCCTTATTACAGCTAATAAATATTTCAGCCCTAAATACATGTAATCCAGCTATACAGCTTGGATCTTAGAGGGAAGAGTCTCAAATTAGGATCTCACCCCTATGTTTTGGTTTCTTTATAGATTCATACCGGCATCACTGCAAAGCTGACTCTCACCCGGTTACTGAGTAAAGTGCAGGGGAACACAGCTATTTTGTAAACCGTTGCATAGTCACATTGGGTCAATGTTGGCATTTCAGTGGCAGTCTTTTCACTATCTAAGTGGAACCTGTTATTTTGCAGGATGTTCTTGGGAGGCCTTCTATCCTGGATGAATACCACAACCAACTTTATACAGGTTAAGTAATACATATTAATCCTCCCAGCTGTCATCTTTCCCGTGGACCACAGTAAACATGTTGGCACCCGCAGGTTGGAGATTGCTTGCAAACTCAATGGGCAAACATTGAAAATGGGGGTGTAATGAGGGTGTAATGATTATATACAATAATGTAATGATTATATATAATAATGTAATTTTTGTATATACTAATACAAAAATTAGTATGGGTACATCAAACCCCTCTCAGGTTTTGTGCAAATAGTACCTGGTAGGTAAATTCATAACTTGCCAATCCATGCATGCAACTTGGTGTTTTTTCAAGAATTGCATTTTTCAAACTGTACCGGACACATTAATGTTGCAGTCTTGCATGGAAAACTTGGCCTAACCAACATATTCCAATCAGATGAAAATATCTGGCCCAGAAGTAGATAGTGGATTGAATGTTTGATGAAGTTGCACAAATGACATGTATCCAACTCATTCTTTCTCTGAGATACCAGAAGAAAGCTGTATAATTTTCTTATAATAGTATAGCCAGAGAACTATAGAGCTGCAAATATTAAATATTCTAAACACAGGGTTAGACACATTTTTCTTAATATGAACATGCGATTATTTCCAAGGGGAAAAAATTGCTAAATGTTGTGGAAGTTGTAATTTCCACTGAAGACAATAATAAACCCATGAACCTAGCCAAACATTGGACTTCCTGGGGAAATGTATCTGCTAGGTGCTGTAGAAGACATCAGAGATTGTTATGCCAACACCATAATTGTTCTGGGGTGAGGACCTGTGTGCATTTTAACACTCATAAAACAGAACAATCTAATGGATTTTATAGTCTGCAATCATGACTTCAGTTAATTTAAGAGGGAAACCTTATTCCTTCACTACAATTACCTGTACTTTAGCTTTCAAAAGCTGTCTATGGTGTATGCATGAGTGTCTCTGGAGATGAAGTGGGGGCAGTGAATATATCTGGCGAGCACACTGGGGCCACTTTAACCAGAGCCCTAATTTTGTTTGCTGTAATGTACAGTAACCCTAGACCAGCGATCCTCAGCCAGGCTGCCAGGGCAAGACCCAACCCCAGCCAGGATAAATTAAGCAGATAAGCAAAATCTCAGGCTTGCCCTCACTGGATGATTTCTGACCCCCACTGCACAGCTTCTCTGCAAGAAGGTAAGCAGCGTTGTACTATATAAATTAGTTTTCAGTTGGGTGCCACTCATTTAAGAAAAGTCATGGAGGCATGCCTCAAGTCTAATGAAGTCCAAAAAAGTTGACAGCCACTGCCTTGGATGCTCCAGGGACAGGGAACGTGTTAATGGCCCTGCCAATGACTTGCTCTGTGATGTTGGGCATGTCGTTCAGTGTAGGCCTGTCTGGCCCAAGGCCGTGCTGAGGCACTCTACATGTGCCTCTGCCTCCATCCAGCAGCCACTTTAGCAGTAACCTGGCCCTACCCTGCCAGCTCTGAGGCACATCTGGGCAGGTCATGGCCCTGCCTCACCCATCCCAGTGCATGGTTTGAAACGTCCGAGTCAGTCAGTAGCAATCCCAGCACCCTTGCTCCTGACGCATGCACCCCCACTGTCTCAAAGCAGAGATGACCAGCAAGTCTTGTGCTTAGAAGGTGGACAGATGTGCCGCTGGCTATGAAGTATGCCATGGGTCAGAGAAGGCAGCTGAAGGACACCCTGTGTATCACAGTAACCCTGCCCTCACTCCTCGTTGGGAACCAGGGGTGATGCTCTGCCTTCTTTATCAGATGCTAGGGGATGTCTGGGAGAAAACCAGGCTCTGTTAGCTCATCTCACTCCAAATGACCCAAAGTTGAGTCAACAGACAAGCACGTCATTTAATTCCCCAGTGTCTGCTGCTCACCACTAACCTTTAATGGATCCTGAATCCTTCTTTTCTCAATGCATTGATTTTCGTTTCATAGTTGCATCACTTTTCAGCTCCATAAAAAAGATGGTGGCCAGTTCACTGCAAATATTCATTACTCAAATATTGAGCTGCTTTGGGTAGTGTAAACAGGGCTCCAACTGGGTGAGGACAACTTCCCAAGCATTACCAAAGCAACTTCCGGCTTTGGCAACAAACTTAGATTTAAGATCCCAAGATGGGATCCCCAGAAAAAAATGGACCAAATGAGTGGGTCACCATGATGTTGACCTGATTAATAACAGCACAGTTGCATAGGGCCTGAGCATATAAGCATCATGTTGGGTAGCTTTTAATTACTCTAAGTAGTTTTGAGGTTATTCGCACAAGTGATATACTCTTGTATTGCAGAGCCCATAAGTCACATGGTATTGCTTCTCTTGTCCAGTGGGAAGAGTACAACTCAAAATCTAGCAGAGAGCCCGAGGAAGCCAATGGGACTTTAAATTGATAGTGGTACAAGACATAAGCACACCGGCTCTCTCCTATCCTCCCCTCCCCGACCCAAATCCCTACAATGATACAGCTTTAATAGTGACAGTGAAGTGCAGACAGCTGCAGGTGGAGTATTTCATAGAATCGGAGAAAATGAAGGTTGGAAGGGACCTCAGGAGGTCACATCTAGTCCAACCTCCTGCTCAAAACAGGACCAGCCCCAACTAGATCATCCCAACCAAGGCTTTGTCTAGCTGGGTCTTAAAAACTCTCAAGGATGGAGCTTCCACCACCTCTCTGGGTAACCTGTTTAGTGCTGTACTACCCTCCTAGTGAGAAAGCTGTTCCTAATATCCAACCTAACCTTCCCTTGCTGCAACTTGAGCCCATTGCTCCTTGTTCTGGCATCTGCCCCTACTGAGAACAGTCCAGCTCCATCCTCTTTTGAACCCCCCTGCAGGGAGATGAAGACTGCTATTAAATCCCCTCTCAATCTTCTCTTCTCCAAACTAAATAAGCCCAGTTTCTTCAGCCTCTCCTCACCAGTCATGTTCCCCAGCCCCTGAACCATTTTCATTGCCCTCCGTTGGACTTTCTCCAGTTTGTCCACATCCTTTCTGTAGTGGGGGGCTCAAAACTGGACACAGTACTGCAGATGTGGCCTCATCAGTGTTGAACAGAGCGGAAGAATCACTTCCCTTGATCTGCTGACAATGCTCCTACCAATACAGCCCAGTATGCCATTAGCCTTCTTGACAGATGGCATTTTTTAAGCACCCTGTCACTGAATTTGGCTCTGAACAGTTCTAAGCAAGCTTGTTCAAGCACAGGAAGAAAGTGAGGTAGATTTGCACCTTATGGACTAACGAAATCAGAGATATATAGCATTAGCTTTCATGACCCCAGGCTCACTTCACCAGATGCTCTGCTCTCTTATCCACAGTCCCACTGCCACTGAAACATCAGCACCACCGGGAAGCTTCAGGGAAGTATAGTCACAGGAAAGCCAGGAAGAAATGGGTGTAAGTTCAGCATGGGGAAGCAGATAAATTAAATTAGGGGAGAGGGGAACACTTTAAGCCTTTTATTTTGGGGGCTGCAAAGGCAAAGCATCAATTCAAGCTAAAAAAATGTCAGGTTGACTACAGACTTCAACCTTCTCTACACAGGCACACAAAACAACTCTGTGTTCATAGACAAACCTCTCAAGAAAGTTCAGTAACCTAAGGCAGGCTGGGAATCTGATCCTGTAATCATGATCTCTCATCCCACAAAAATGTAACAAGCCTAATGAGCGAAGAGTGACAATGCCTTAATCTGGGGGTGCCAAACTTGAAAGGCCATAAATGAGTTGGACGTTCAAACAATTTTGAGCATCCTATGTAAGGGGTCTCAATTTGCACGCCCCAAATTGCTAGGCACTTTTCAAAATAATGGGCAAAACATGCCCTCCAGAAGTATTTCATGGGAATAAACACGGATCATTTGTAGACAGGAAGCAGAAGGGGGCCTCTGCAAGGCCAAAGAAAATTAAATTTTAGATGTATGTGAAGACTTGCAGGAAATGGTTTGCAGCGTTTTCCCAGCTTCAAGAACTAATTTCTTTCCTCATTTTGTTTTGTTTTGTTACATCTTATCGTAACCTAAGATTGTGAGCCTTTAGCGGCAGGGACTAATATAATGGGACTCTGATATGATTAGGGTCATTGAAATAACAATACCCACGTCTTACATGAAGCTTTTCATCTGAAGCTCCCAGAGTACCTCATAAAAGTACAGAGTGTTTAAAACAAGTAATCCAAAACAGTGTCTATCCTCATTCCTTGACTTACATTTATGTAGAGAAAGTACAATGAATCCTGTCTTTTTAAAAAAACATCAACTACCTAAGAAAAGGTTCTTTGTTTTGGACACAGTCCACGGTATCGATTAATTGTATTAATATAGACACGCCAAATTAAGATACAAATCTTCTGTCAGATTGAATGCGTTCCAAAGGTATTTGACATCTTGTTACTTCGATTTCTTGATTTGCTTGAAGTTCAACCTTTGAAAGTTGGGGGCACATCTGGTGCAGGTTGCATTCTGGAAAGGGATTACTACTTCCAAGTGCTGCGCCCAGGATAAATCATGAATCCAAGTGAACTCCTAGCCACTAGTCTGAGTTCGACCATTACTTTAACACGTGATAGCAATTATTGGACTGTGAAGCTCGATTAGATTTGCCGGTTCTGTTGTGCTGTACGTGCGCCTAATCATATTAATGTAACATCCTCTGACAGTAGAGACCCAGGTGGTGGGGTCTGCCCAGCATTTAGATAAATGCCTTGGAGCATTTCTTTAAAACCTTGTTTAGTTGTTAAAATGGATTGAACCTTAAAGCAAAGCTTTCCTGGAAGATTTTTGTGCTGACATCATGAATGAAGCGAAGACCATTTCTCTAATTCACGTTTGATACACACACCACGAAAATCAAGGCGGGTTGTGGCTTTCCAGTGCAAACAGTGCCCCCTGGTGCATCGGTTTGTCTACAGGCATCACGGCAGACGGGGAAAAAAAAATCCATGATCTCAAAAAAAAACCCAAGGAGGAAGGGTTTTTTTTTTCATTTTGTTTTTATATCTGCAATATGAAAGCATTGAATCGATTCAATGTAGCACTAAATCAAGCAGTATTCATGTCATTCTGTTCGTGGTGGATTGTTTGGCCGTAACATATATATTATCCTTGTCTAATGAACAGAAAATACTACTTTTCTCAGCGCTGGTCAGTCATTGATGCGCTACAATTAGCAACGGTTTTCATCTGCCCTGTAACAGAAACTAAAATGCTGAGATTTAGCTCTTAGTAGAACTGCTCCAGAGTATTGAGGGCAACACCTGAGCTTATTGCAAGAGGCTCAACTTTAAATTTTGTCACTGGTGGGGGGGGAGTGCTTACCTCCTCGTGCAGGGTCCTGCACGGGCTCCTGCTGCCTCAGTGAAAGCTCCCCTGAAATGGGTTGCAGCAGTTATGCAGTGCCCTGGGTTAGTGCTTTGGTCACCTCGAGCAGCAGGGAATAGGAGATCAATTGATTAGTGCATGGGTTGGCAATTTATGGCTCATGGTGGTGAGGCTCCGGTGGGAGAGGCCTTCAGCTGCAGGTGCTTTCCCTGCGTGCCTGGGGCAAACAGCCAGGCCCTAGCACCTGCCCATCTCTGTCTTTGGATGGGTCATTGCAGCCTACAGCTCAAAAGGTTGCCTACCACTGGATTTGTGCACACACCTGTATGTATGATATCATGCAGCCACATCTGATGCAGGTGAGTGAACTATTAAGACCCACTGACATTTGAAAAGATCTACCCAGACAGTAAAATAGAGATGCCAAAAAAGGTGCCCAAACCTAGAAGACTGGTTGTCCTAAAGCACAACTCGGAGACAGATCAACTGATGATGCTCACTTTGATCATCTGAGGAAGCTGACTAGGGTCCCATGATAAAGGGACTGGGGTAACCTGATTTTTCATAAGAGTTGAGAACGGTTAGGTCTTGTTAGTTTTTTTTCGGTTGCATTAAAAAAAAGGAAGTCTGTGCTGAAATTTCAGGAACTGAGAAAAAAAAGAATTATCTGCACTTCAAAGGATTCAGATCAGAGACCATCAACAAGGATCAGAAACAGAAAAAGCCAGCTTGGGTTGTGAATTATACCCTCTGCAAGCCCATGAAAATCAATGGAGTTCTGGGGTTTGCAAAGTAAGGAAATAATTTAGCCCAATAAGGCCTAAACAAATGGATGCATGCCTTACAACAGTCTCAAAATTCAGGAAGAAATTACAAATAGAAATTATAACCTTTCCCACACTACCCTCCTCCTTAATAGCAGATTAATAGCAGTTAAAGTGTTGCTCCGGACGTCCAGGCCTCTGTTCGTTCCAGTGCACACTACTGACTGACGCTTTTTTCCCCCGGAGTTTTTTCTTTTTTTGCTACTGGGATTTCCTGGTAGCAAACTTTGCCACCAGCACGGTGCACATTTTCATGTTCCCCGTGGGGGGTTTGTTGCACCGCAAAATGGTTTGTAGCACCACAAACCTCATGCCCCTGAGCATGGGGACTTTCCCTTAGTGATGCAAAGCATGAAAGATGAAAGTCCCCTCCAGAAATCTTTACCTTGGATATCTGTCCTGGCTGCTGCTTTGGCAGTCCTTATGCCTTGCAGTGCAGAGAGCACCAGACATGTGCAGTATGTGGCGCTGCAAACGTGTTCGCGGTGCTCCATACCGCACAACTGTGCTTGTGTGGATGTGCCCAGACTGTTCTCAGTGGTGACAGATAACAGAACAAGGAACAATTATCTCAAGTTACAGCAAGGGAGGTTTAGGTTGGATATTAGGAAAACCTTTCTCACTAGGAGGGTAATAAAACACTGGGACAAGTTACCCAGAGAGGTGGTGGACTCTCCATCCTTGGAGGTTTTCAAGACCCAACTAGACAAAGTTTGGCTGGGATGATCTAGTTGGGGCTGGTCCTGCTTCGAGCAGGGGGTAGGACTAGATGTGAGCTCCTGAGGTCCCTTCAACCCTCATTTTCTATGATTTCTATGACTACACTCTTATACTCAACCACAGTTTAATAAGCCTACCTGCCAAATGAACCGCTGCTTATCCAAGATAAACCTCAGTATTAGTGTCAGGGGTAAAAGGATATTCCTTTCCCCTATCCCACCATATTTCAAGTTCTTTAACAACTTGGATCGAGGACTGTTAGCTCAGAAGCATCGTTTCCCTGGGCCGTGTCTCACCCAGCTGATGCCAGAAGAGACAAAATGAGTTTGAAGCCATTTCACTCTGATTACATAGAAAGCAGCATTAAACAAAGGCTCCTGCATGGGAGCTGCCCTGGCCTCTCTACCAACTCCAGTGCCCTTTTCCTCAGTACGTTTAACAAGCTGCTTTGCTGTGATACCATAGATGAGTTTTTCCTTCTGCTCACACAGCGGGAACTGTCAAAGCACCATTCTCTGCTCTCAACTCTGTGCAAGCAACACCTGTTCATTAAATGGGGGCTGCATTTAACTCCAGGAGAAGGGGGAGAATATGATGAATGTTTTGTGTTGACATTTCTACCAGAAGCAGACGCGGGGAAACAAAACCCTGAACAAACGATGGTTTGGGACGAACTTGATCCAGAAACGTAAATGCTGAACAGTGCAGCAAAGGTAAATCCAGCAGTTGCATTCCTTTTTTTCATGATACAAGAACAAAAGATCTTCAAGATAATTGAAAGGCAGTACATTTAAAATGAATAAATAGGGAACCGCTTTCCCCATGCAATTGGCCTGTGGGACTCCTTGTCACAAGGTACCATTGAGGACAAGAGATTAGCAGAGTTTAAAAAGCAATGGGAGAATGATATGGATCCTGAGAGCATCCAGATGTAATACAGCAAGGCTGAAATAAATCCGAGTCTTAGAAATGACATGAACCTTGATGCTTAGGGGAGAAGCCAGCCTCTAACTAATGAAAGTAAGGAAGAAATGGTCCCTGTTGGCAAATTATTCTGTAACTGCCGACTGTAAAGTTTCTTGCACCCTCCTTGGAAACAGGCAAGATACTGGATTAGCGGCACCACTGTGCTGAGCCAGCATTTTAACTCGGATGTTCATATTAACTCCAGAAAAAAATCATTAAGAATAAGCAAGAAAAAAAAAATTCCCTGACCTTACACTTGCTTATTTAAATTACAGATATAACATTTAATTGAATCACTGGTGAACGGCATTAATGCAAATCCAGTTGCTAGAGCTCCTTTTAAGAATAGGAAACCTGCGAGAGCTTTTGCCACAGTTAACCTACTTTTGTTGGAGTACTTCATTTAAAACTACACCACAGCACACTGCAATACTTTGACTTGATTGTGAATTCGACTTAGGGACTTGTTTCCCTCTCTCTGATTGTTCCTCCGATCCACGTCCCTGTGAACCTTAGCCGTGGTTCTGTTCCGTGGCCTGCTCTCTTGTTAAACTCTTTACCGTACTTCAGGTATGTAGGTTCTGCTAATCTCGATGGACTTGAGGTTGGGGAGTTTCAGCGAAAAGCTATCGGTTCTGAAGTCACGTGATCTTCATTGGTTTGAAGGTTAAAATGTGAGGGACCAACTCTCTGCCGCCTCATAGACTTTCTTTCTTCCCTCACTTAGGGCCCAAACCCATTAAATAAATAGGGGTTTTGTGCTTACCTACATAGATTCATAGATTCATAGGTCTTCATGCATGTGAAGACATAGGCTTTAGTACCAGTATCTTTGTGCTTCTGTTCTCTTTCTACTAAACCAGGATAATACAATAGTACGTCCCTAGCTCACAAGGGTATTGTGAGGATCCATAACATTAAAGACCATGAGGTGCTCAGATACTATGGTGATGGGGGCTAAAAGGGTACCATAAATCAAGCAATGATGGGGAGGTGATCACCAGGGTTCCTGGTTTTCTCTGATCAAAAAAAAAAAAAAAAATCCAAATTTTTGGATTTAAAAAAGTAACCCAAAATCCACATTTTTCCATGATAAAAATGAAACGCCACTAATATATAGATATTAGTGATCCGTGATTAAAATGAAGCACCACTAATGTATAGATAGTAGTGATTAGTGATCCGTGATTAAAATGAAACACCACTAATGTATAGATAGTAGTGATTAGTAATCCGTGATAAAAATGAAGCTCCGCTAATATATAGTTATTAATGATTAGTGATCTGTGATTAAAATGAAACATCACTAACATATATATATATATATATATATAGATATAGATAGATATATAGATATAGGTGTGTATATATATTAGTGGTGATTCATTTTAATCACAGAAAAATGTGCATTTGGGGTTACTATTTTTAATCCAAAAATTGTATTAAAATTTACACGGAAATTTTTTTTATCACGGAAAACCATGAACCCTGGTGATCACAGTTACCTTGCCATTTGGCCTTAGCGTTCACAGTCAGCAACACCAAACAGAGGATCTATTAAAATCCTGTGTGCCAGTGGTGTGGAGGAGATCGCAATTTACTCAATGTATGAAGCAACAGTTGTATTTAATGCAGATTGATTCTGAAGTACTAGGAAGAACAAAACTGCATTTCAGTAGAAGGACTGAATGCATGTGAGATTAATAGAACAGAGGAGAAAAAAAATACCCAATGCTTAGACTGTCATTATACAGTCTGATCTTTTGGTTCCTGATTAATATTTATGTATTGCACACTGTAAAAAAAACTATGCAAGACAAAGTAAAATAAGCATTATTTAATTCAATTTTTGTTGTGTGGGATGACAAAGAATGATGCTTCTTGTGTTTTCTTCCCTGCATGCATCCTTAAAAAGCTCCAGAATAGTCTGTGTTCATTTCTGTATCTCAACAATCCTGATCTTCCTGCCAAAAGTATTACCAGGGTAAAAGACAGGGCACTGCTCACAAAGCTCAATAGCATCATGTCTTTCATGTGCTCAGCAGTTATCATTTTGGGCTTTAGATATGCAGTTGCTATCCTATATCTAGTTTTCTCATCTGTTATATTTTTCACTGCCTCAAGATACTGCTAGAGCCAGGGTAGTGCCAATTCTGTTCAGCTGTAAGGGACCCCAGTGGAGAATATATTCAAATTTCGACACCCCAGGTCAACTCCAGATTACAATTTCTGTGACTTCAATGGGACTACAGTGTGGTAGCAGATGATGCATTTTCCTATCTCTAGCTGGTCAGTACCAACTTGAATTGGATTCATGCTTGTAGGTGAAAGGAAAGAAATTCCAGGTAAGGAGAGAGTTAATTATTGTGCTTTCTAAGCGTCTGTTCATGCATCTTTTGCTCACATGAGTGTTTCACTTCAACTTTCAGAAGCAAACATTTGCCTTAGATAATATAAAGAAGCCTTCCAATATTATAAAGATACATTTCAGCACTACAATGAGGTGTGAATACTCACATTTCTAAGGTCAAGCATTCTTGCTGAAGGACCAAACAGGCATATTTTATTTAAACAGAGAAACAAAGGAGAAGGGGCCCAGAGCAGTGAAAGGGCTATTGTTCCTGTTTCAAGGCCCCACTGAGCTTAGTATATGAAACTGAAATCAGATCAGACTCAGATCAACTTGGATAGCTTTGTAGCCTGACAGGATTATGTGATCTGTCTGACCTTCTCAGGATACCAGAACGATTGTAAAGAATCACCTGGACCCCCTTGCCAGTGAAGTGGTGCTTTCAATTCAGATTTACAATAATATAATGCTAATATATCTATCCTGCATCTTACACTCCTATATTAATGGGCTTATAATGCTACTAACCTGTAATGTTTGTTCCATTATTACCGTGTGCTACACGGCAGAGGGCCCTGCAGTATAGCTATAGATGAGGGAGGTTGTTCAATGAGGCTCCATTTGCATTCAGATGCCAGCTGAGATCAGTGATTTAAACAACTGAATGTTGGCTCATATTTATCTATCTATACCTTTGTTTTTCATCACGGGGAAAACCGCAACAAGTAAAAAGAGCAAAATCCAGTTTATTATTATTAAAGTTAATTCTTCAGATGGGCAAATAATAATAATAACTCCCTGCAGAGGAAGCTGATGACAGGGCCCAGATTTATTCTTTTCCTGTTCTGTGGGCACATCTACACGAGACACGTTAATGCGCATTAACCTAACTTAATGCGCATTATGGACATGCGTCCCTTAATGAGCATTAAAAATGGTGGAATCAGGCTAATCACACTGAAATTTGATACCTGTAAATGCAAATGCAGGTATCAAATTTAGATGTGATTAGTTACAGCGCATTAACGCGCACATGAGGATGCTATCCAGCACTAACTTTCGTGCTGGGTTTGCCCAGGCACTGGAGACACATGGCAGGGCTCCAGGGACTTGGCACTAACTTTAGTGCCAAGTCCCTGCACGTGTAGACACCTGCCAAAAAAATCGCTTAATGTGCATTAAATTTTGTTGTGCTTAAACTTATGTGTAGACACGCCCAGTACATGGTCTTTTACACCAGTGTTAAATAAGAGCAGTATGTCACTGAATCAGAATAGTAGTATGACATACTGTACTGTTATAAAGGGTCACACAAGGTGCAGTGTTACTGGAATAAAACAGTGATGAATCAAATGTAGTCATTCAGAAACAGAAAGTGGTTATGAACTCCCTGGCCCATGGTTGTGATCCTTAGGGTGAAAGTCTGTGGCCCAGAAGAATGGAAAGGGCTTTGTGCTTCTGCGCCCTCTTTTTTTTTCTGCTTCAGGCCTTTTTAACTTTTTCACAACTACAAACTTCTCTTTTGGGTTTTTGTGGCCTTTTCTTTTCTCAAGTCTCATGACAGCTTCAGAAAGCTCCAGGATTCCAGATTTCTTCTTTGTGCCGGCCTTGAGATTGTGGTTTTATCTCCTAACAATGATGTATTATTGCACTGCATTTAGCATCCTACTTTTGCCTCACTGTATACAATTGTATCCATGGTCTAAGCTTTGATGTTGTAATGCTGTCATTGCTATGAGTTCACGTTAAAGAAGCACAAAAAGCTAAATGAAAATAATAAAATATTAGTAAACAATCTTCCATCCAAGTGAAGTATTTAGAAGCATGTTAAGAATAATACACAACAGCCAGCAAAAATCTAATAAGACCCAGGATACAATCCTGGCTCTGAAGAGCCCTTCCATGGATAATATGTCAAATAGGGGTTATAATATTTTGTTGCCATGAGATGAAATAAAAGTAGAGTTTCAATTGCAGCATTAGCTCTCCTTTGTGAGTTGGCAAGTCTTAGCCTTAATTAAAAATAAATTGAATGATTACAGTCTTAGTGAAGGATCTTTCACTTTCAAAGACTGGTTTGGTGGGGATAAGAAAACGGGACTGTTTGCAGACAGGGGATCTGTTCTATATGCCTGGGTGTGGCAGAGTTGGCACTTCATGTCACTGATATATTTTTAATGATATATATTACAGTGGTACCTACAGAAGGCAGGGCAAGGTAGCCTGACCTCTAACACAGCTAACCACTTCTCTCATTGGTACTTCCAGTGTCCAATCAAGATTGGGCTTCATTTTGTTAGGCCATGTACAGTGTACAGCAGGGGGTGTATATGGCATGATGCCATATCATCGTATGGTGGGGGGGTGCAGCCACTTGCATGTTGCACATCCCTGGTGTACAGTGTGAGAAGATCCCTACTCAGCTAATTTTACAATCTATTTAGAAAAGACAAAAGGTAGGAAGAGAAATGGAAGTGAAAGTTTCCTTGCCTAAGGTCACATAATACATTCATGGTAGAGCTGGCAGTGGGACGTAAATCTTTGGTTCCCAGTCTTACAGATTTTTTCGCATCCACGCTGAATAAATATGTACATCCCACAAGCTCCTTTTTTCATTCTGTATATTCCATCCCAAAGTGTGCATTTCCTGTGGAGGTCAGGCTGGGGCCTTAAACATTCAAGGCATGGACCAGAGCTTCCACAAAGGATACATATCTCCTGGATCATGCAGGTGCTCAACTGTGAAAATGTATGAGATGTGACTATCTACTAGCCTGATGACTTTTTCTTGTTCTCATTCTGAAACAGTTATTACAACACTTTTATCTTAGACAGATCTTTGGGCCATGGTGGTAAAATGTCCGCTCCTAGCACCAGGTAGATTGGTACACAGTGGGCACGTCTACATGAGATGCTACATCGCCATAGCGATGAGCTACGGCAACGTAGCTCATCGCTATGGTGACATAGCATCAGTGGGCACTAACTGTGACACTGCCGCTAATGTGCAGCAGGGTTGAAAATGACCCATGCGCTGCCGGGACTGCACAGTACTGGCGGGTATTGCACAGTCATTTAGTACTTGCAGTACCAACTGCACAGTGAGGGGCACGTGTAGATGCACCAATTTTCTTTTTACATTGGGTTTCTTAGGCTGATTTTGACAAAGCCAGGAAACAAATGACAATTTTCTTCTTTATACTTACCTTTTTTTCCTTGGAAAGAAAGCGTTTAATATGTAGAAGGGTATATCCAGGCCATATAGCATTCATATATAGGTAACTGCACTTTTGTGCTCAGATACCACGGTGATGGGCAAATTCATAATTCCTTACTGCCAGATCAACAGCAATGGTTGCCTACATTTCTATGGAATATCAATTTTTGTCATGGGTAAACGCTAAAAACTAGAATGAAATATGAATTGGCTGCATTTATGGGAGTATATGCTCTTTCTCTCTCTCTCTCCTGCTGTCTTTTGCCTTTCCTCCAAAAATATCAAGGTACTATCACCAGTTGGTGAGCAAGAATACATAGCATAGCTCCTGGGGTTTGCAGAATGCCATTTTAAAGGCATTCTAATGCCCTGTAGAAAATTGGGAGTTGTTGAACAAGGGTTGTCAAAGGATGAATTATGAAGATTTTATCTGAGTAAGGACTGAATAAAACCTGAGAGTTTAATCAAAAGCTTGCTGAAATGAATAGGAGGCTTTTCATTGGCTTCATGGGCAGTGAATCAGACCCTAAGGAGGGAGCCCAGAATTTGGCCCTTGAAGAGTGAATGCTAAGCTCCTGCGCATCTGGATTCTATTGGGAGTTGCTTCCGTCTTCTAATATGCTTTGCATTATGCAAATGTGAATGGCAAGATGCTGTATACATTACCAGATGGAAATAAATAGTATCTGGGCTATTATTGTTAAAGTTTTGCTCATAACACTGCAGTTTAGCTGCCTTTATACAGAACTACAGCTGCAGAGAGGCCAGAAGAATTCGGCAATCAGATAACACAAGAACAGTAATTTTTAAAACACCCCCTTACATGCTCATTCGACTGATTTTGCTTCCCTTTTATACTCGGCAAGCTACTGTGAGTGGGGACTGGTGGAACACCCCAATGCCTTTCATGCACAGGAACGCCCCAATGCCTTTCTATTCTTTCTCTGTAATGTGAATTTAATATTGGATTAATAGACCTAGTGACTTAGAGCATTTGTTAGCCTTGGTCAGAACCGGATGGGTAGTAGCAAGGACTGTGTCTCCATGATCCCACTGGTATGCTTCAGCTCTTTTAGGGTTGGAGGGATCACTTCCAGAGCTAAGAAATCAGTTCATTCGGTTCTTTTTCTCTTTGAGCCCGACTATTATTGCACCAGTGATTATTTCTGATGGGGACGCTTGTCCATACAGGACAGCTTTACACATTGAAAAGACATTGAGGTCAATTGGTGTGTTTCTGTTGACATACGGGGACTTTGGACTAGGCTCCAGTCGAACGGAGATCACTAAATGATTTCACACAGGCCAGAAAATGCTGCTGACCTCCAGTCAGCATGTTCTCATTCCAAAAAACTATTGTTTCCAGGGGGAAGTGTTTCTGAGAGTGACTTTCAGCTAGGAAATGCTTTATAATATGGCAGTGATGCTATCACCTGAAGCAGCATCCACTGGAGGTGTCACTCTGGAAACGACATCCAATTTTCTGATGCAGAGATTACTCTTTAAAAAAGTCAGCAGTTGCCAACAGCTCCCTGACAGTGGTTTCTGAGATACTGTAGTCATCCCTTATTCCAGGTTCAGGAGCTTTGTAGCTCATGCCATGATGAGAAATCCCAACTCAACAGCGCAGGCAGTCACATTAAAAATGAGCACGGGGGTCTCCTTTTCCTTCTGAATAACCCTCCTGCAGCTGTCTAATGTCAGTCATCCTATCCACACTACCGGAGCTGATCAGAGCTACCGGTAAACGAGGGTGGGTATTGTACAATGACTTTGGCTTAACCTCATCTAGAAAAGGGAGGAGAAAAAAGAAAATAAACCCTCTTCAGAAATTTCAAGCCATCGCGAAGGCAAAACGTTGCCCACCAGGAAACAGCCTTCTGATCCTTTGTACTTCAAAGACATGGTGATAAATCTCAGCCTTAAGGATTACAGATAAGTGTCTTATGGAGACTGGGGACAACAGGTCAGGGAATTATCTGAAAAAAGGGAAAATAAGGAATTACTGTTATGAGCCATTAAACAAAATTCTAGTTATGTTTTATGTACTGTTGAATAAAAGACCCCATTGTTATTTATTAAAGGATCATCACTAACTGATAACCCATGTTAGAAGAGGATGGATTTATTATTGTTCCTTTAAAAGGAAAAGGTTAGCATGCTTTAGACTGCAAATAATATACATTTCAGCTAATGGGAGTATTTAGTATTTGACAGAGCTCTAGAAAAATGTCCTTGATATTTATGAATACACAGGAAGAGCACACACCAACTGCAGAAACTTCCTCAGCCTGACGAAGGGTTTTCAAACCTGAAAGCTTGCTTAAAATTTTTTTTCCTCAACTATTTAAGTTGGTCTAATAAAAGATATCAGATTCACCCAAAAAACCTTGTCTGAATATACATAGAGAATTTCTCAGGTCTGACTTATAAAACCTGCAGACATTGATAGGGGGGTTCAGGGTTTTTCAAATAGTTTATCTTCAATAGTCCAACCTTAAATGTTAACAAATGGAAAAAAATAAGCAGGAGGCCATGAGAACAAATTGCTTCAGAATTAATTCTTAAATGGAAGAATAAATCACAGGTCAGGTTGGCAAACCCCGCTCTGGCCAAGTACTTTCTTCCGTTAGCACTTTTAAAGCTTTCTAAACTAATAAACAGTGTGCAAAGTGTCCCAGGATAATGGCTCTGGTAGCAATATTCCTTCCAGAGTCACTAAGTATGGTATTGAGAGTTTTTGTACCTTAATGGTGTTTAATAATGAAGTGGTTGGTGCGAATGTGTGCAATACCAATCACTCCTGGAGCGACTTGGAGTTTCCCATTTGTGCGGGCCATACTCTATACTTTCAACAGTTAGTGGTGATTCTCCATTAGATCAAGTGGAAGAGACTTCTATTTTTGGAGCCCAGGTTCTGTCCTTGCTCCTGCTCAGAAAGTCCAGTAGGCTGCTATGAGGAGCACTATTACTGACCATTGTCTATATGGGCCAAGATCTATTCTAAGCAAGACCTAAGTCATACAATAGCAACTGGGAAAGAGCTTTGCTAATCCAAATGTGACTATATTGTCTGTCAGCCACAATGTCAGTGAAAAAAGAAGTCTGTGATTTTCAAATGTCCCTAGGAGAGTTAGACAAGCCATTGCTATTCATTTAATAGTAATTGATACATTGATTAGTTTATTGAAAAAATTAGGAGTCCAAAGTTATCCATTTTGAGGTCAGAAGACTTGCATGTAACTATGTTAGCCAATCAGTTCTGTTTAGTGAGACTTTAATGCCCCGACTCCCCAGTTCTTTCTAGGATTGATCATGGTGCTATATTGGTGTGTAAAGGGCATATCAAGTAGTCTTTTTTAAATGCTCTGCCTCCTTCTATATTTTAAGCTGTCAGCAAGGTTTCGACCTAATTCACTGTGCCTTTTCTGCAAAATGAAATACACGGTACATTGAAAACATATTTTTAACAATATGTAAAATGCCTAGGCATTAGCTTTTGGGGAGATGAATTCATAAGTATAAGTATTAGGTGTTTGCTCCTTTAGTATGAAGGCTAGCTAGATGTTGTTGTTATCTTGAAGTATGTACTCTGCAAGATGTTGAAACCTGGCTGGTCTTCACAGGAAGAAAGAGTTGATGAAATGGATTATTTTGGGAGTCCTCCTTCTTTGGAGGAGACAAAAACAAAGAGAAAAATTTGGGAGGAGCTCTGTCTACCATGTTGCTTGTTATCTCTTTAAGCAAAAGGACATATACCTTATTTGAGCTCAAGACAATCACCATTTTATTATTACAACTTTCTTAGGGTCTTAAAAGATGAAAGCAGGACCTGTTTGACTTCTTAAGAAGAGCATGGGACCCTTAAGCATTCAACACAGCTGTTTGGTACTGAGTAACTAAGTTTAATACACGATTACTAGTGTATGCCTTTTACATCTTCATTTGAAGCACTTGTAATTTATCCTACTCTATCCAGCTAAAAGTGCTAAATTTGTTCAAAGGGAACTGCCTTCTACCTTTTACTTTTGTATGTAAATTAAAGTGCTTCAGCCATAAAACCCTAAAAAAGATGGTCTTAAATAAGTTTCAAATGTTACTAAATGCCTACAGGCATCTTGCTAAAGCTTAGTTCGACATTTAAAATTAGGGTTTTGGATACTGTATATTTATGTCCATCTGCTTAAAATACTATATTCCAAATGATGAAGGAGTGCATTTTTTGGAGACTGTAAATGTCTCTTTTACTGCAACAATATTTTTTCCACAAATAAAGCAAATATAAATTTGCTGAGGTAGAGCTAACATCCAGAACAGATCATGCATTAAGTATGATGTGATATAATCTCCAGTTGGATGGAGTTAATTATATGTGGGAGAACAATAACCAAAGCCAGATGGAGTGATAACTCCACTCATACACATAACAGAGCTTACTGTGTAAATGTTTTTGCTTTTTAGAAATTATGGTGAGGCTCATGTTCTGTTCTCTTCTGTATAGGTTCTTATATCAACATTAAAATCATCATGGTAGTAACTGAATACATGCCAGGAGTGCATTAAGTGACATGACTAACATGTCTTATGCGACCCATTTTATCTCTCTTCTCCTTGCATGCATTAGAAAACTGCTATTGAACTCCACAGAGCTATGCCAGCTTATACTGCCTGAGGATCTAGTCCCATGATTATTAATGAATGTAATATGAACCAGTCTCTAGGATTTAAATCACCTAGCAATGGTGATAGCATAGGCAGTGCATGGGCAGAGTATATCATATCACAAATGAAGAGAAGACGATGGGGAGAACACAAGGCAGGTTGCCTTTATGAACTCTACAGGGGATCTCAGTACAGGCAACAGTCAGACAACCAATAGGGGAAAATTGATATGAAAACTGATTTTGGTTTCATCAAAATATACCCTTCAGCAGAGGGGAATTGTGAGCAAATCTAGACAAAAGAAATCTTACAGGAGATAATTTTCTACAAGGTCTAGGAAAAATGTTTCTCTGTCTACCAGAGAAGTGGGAACCTAAGTCTGACATGAAGGTCTTTAATGCTCTTTTCACTTCCATATGTGTAAAGTAGGAGTCCCTGTGTTGGATCAAGGGTGGATAAGAAGAGAATCTGACCTATAAATCTAAGGAAATGGGAACCATATAGTAAAACTAAGATGTAATTCCACTCCCCCGCTCCTTCTGAGGAATAAAAACAGGATCGTTTGGGAACTGTTATGGTAAATTGAAATGCTGAGTGAGTACTAGAACAAACTTAGTGCGTACCCCACCTTCATACCCTTAGGTTACATCAGGGGTGGGCAATTATTTTGGACAGAGGGCCGCTTACTGAGTTTTGGCAAGCCATCAAGGGCTGCATAACAGGCAGCCAGGGTCAGACATATATTAATTTTCTAAATTTTTTAGGGGCCCTGTGGGCCGGATAGAATGGCCTGGCAGGCCGATCCAGCCCCTGGGCCGCATTTTGCCCACCCCTAGTTTACGTGCACCTTTTTGTATTGAATGTCAACATAGGTATAAGCCAAATTTTGGTACTGGCATCAGAGGCCCAGATTAAACATCTAAATAAACTACCTACTTTTTGAGGGTTGAGTACCCAGCCTCTTCCACAGGGTTCAATGACAGCCCTTTTTGCAAAGCACAGGTACATATTTAGATGCTCAAAGATAAACTGAGAAACCTAAATGCAGGCATCCGTTGGGTTTTTTTTAATCTCCTGACAAAGATTTTCTACGTTTTAATATTCTAGATGTTTTGCTTCCAGAAAAATCCCAACAAGATGCTAAACAAATTTGTGTAAGGGCAATGTACATTTTAAACATGGCCTTGATGCAGAGAGATTGGAACTAGCAAACACTATAAAAGCTAGAGCAGCCTGGTTGCTTTCCTGCCTTATTTCATCTATAGTCTTTCTCTCTCATACTTATTGGCCAGGGTTTTTAAATGGGGTCAGGTTCCCAAACAACTTTAAAAGTCTGGGGTTTTGACATTATAATGCAGAACAAGTTAGCGAATACATTTTTGATACAACCCCGACACAGAAAGATTGCACTAGATGGAGGGCCTGCTGAGAAGAGCTGTAGTTGAGGCGTGGCATGGAGAAAAGGGATTTTTTTCAAATTTATTTACAGGAAGAAAGGAAGGAAGCTTGCCAAGTTGTTAACATGCTTTGGAAAGACAAGGAGGCCCAGGATGAATTAAGATCATTCTGCTTAATTAAGATGCAGGTATTTCCTTTTCAATCTGGCTACAATCCTAGTGGCTTTCCTTCCCTTAGACAGCAAGATGTATTAATTTTTTGAAGCTGTCTCGGAGAGAAAGATATTCTGCTGGGGCTATTCCTAGTGGAAAATCAATGCTCTTCCTTCATCACCTAGCCCTTGTGAACATCTTGAATCTTGAACTCGACCACTGTAGAAGTTTCAGACAGTTGTTGCATAACTAATGTGCCTAA
This sequence comes from Alligator sinensis, assembly GCF_000455745.1. NCBI lineage: Eukaryota > Metazoa > Chordata > Crocodylia > Alligatoridae > Alligator > Alligator sinensis. The sequence continues at coordinate 4,303,959 of NW_005841873.1, forward strand.
TCCATAGAGGGAAGAAAACATGTCAGGACTAAGATGGTGTGATAAACTAATACTGTCATTTGGGGACAGAGTGAAAAGTAAATTAGTAAAATCGGAAAGCCATTTTCTTCATGATTAGCCACCATGATGATGACACTAATTTGCCATTCACTCAGCCCTCTGTCCAAGCTTGATGTTCAGGGAAGGAGGCATCCATCAAAGGAAGAACATGTTTAATTAATTCATGCTACACTCAGCTCCTCATTTTATGCAATGTGCTAAATGCTTTACCATTATGATGCAACATATTCACTCCCACATGCAATAATTAGTGAATAATTTATATCCCACAGTGGCATCCATAAAAAGTCAATGGGCCTAAAGTGCAGTAACGGCAGGGTTGTGTAAAATCTTGATCAGGTTCCAAAAAAAGAAGGTTGGTGGGGGGGCAGGTTTAATTTGTTTTACACTGAAATCCATGGCAAAATGCTTCTTGATTTCAAGAAAGACAATAATTGATGCTTGGTCCTCATATGGCAGATTTTATTATCCATCCGTCTCATAATATCAGAGCACCCTATCTCAGAGCACTTTACAAAGATGAGGAAATATCATCATCACCCTGCTATAAATGGAGAAGCCCCTAAGAGGAATCTCTAGAAATGTAATAATGCTCCAGCTGGGTTGTCTGCTCAAACTGAATCCTAGACTTCAGAACCTAAAAGCATCAGTCTCTATTGCATGAGTCAAAGAATAGGCTAGTTAACCTTTCTGTTGCACGTATACAAAAGCAGCTTCTGTGTGAGCTGATTTATCTGTGGCCCTTGCAGCAGATTATAGCAGGATGGGGAAATCAAACATGGGTCTTCTGAACACCGTTTGCAACCTAGTTTTTGGGCTATGGTATCTCATTGCTAGAATTAGGAAGATGCTGGACTGGAGGATCTCAGGATCTTTGAGTGCTTTCTTAATTGAGATTACATCACCAGATAAATAATTCACAAATCCTATCTGCACCTAGATGAATTTAGAAATAGATAAAGAGCCCATAGTTTTACAATGTGAATTGTTTGCTCCTTCGAAGCTGATGCTGCCTGACATGTTAAAAATGTAGTTAGGCGAGTTCAAAAAATACTTCCTATGAGAAAATTCAGAAACTTGTTTTGATGAGTGTTTATACAGTTTTAATTAATGTTTACTTCAGAAGTGCAGTAAATGATTGTGAAACATTTTCACATATGTGGAATACTGCCAGTCATATTGTACTAGGAATTAGTAACCCAGTAGGTATTTGAAATAATCCAGAAAATAGTCTGTGCATCTGTTTTTAGTTCTGAAAGCAAATTTTGATTCTTTTGTATTTATACCACTTCTACATACACTTTCCTGGATCATTCAATGACTTGACCTTTACTAGTGCAAAAACAAGAAGTAAATTGTTAGTTATTAGGGCTGTGCGAAGCTTTGGTCCCTGATTTGATTCAGTGGAGATTTGGTGGCCGAATCTCCAAATCTGAATCGAATCGTAGGACTCTTTAATCTCTCCGAATTGAATTGGAACCTTCCGAATCAATTTGGAGAGATTTGGTGATTTGGACATAGAGACAGCTTTAAATGTTTTTTCTACATACCTCTAGGTAGCAGGCGGGGCGTGAACACTGCAATGGTGGGGCACATGGCACATCCCAGAGAAGCACAGGGGGCTCCCCAGCGCACTCGCCAGCACACCCAGAAGTGGAACAGAAGCACTTCTGGTCCACTTCCAGGTTCACTGGGGAGTGTGCAGGGCCACACCCCCCCCATGCCTCTTTGGCTCCATGACTGGTGCCTCCTAGGTCTAGGGGGGGCACCCAGGGACGTCCCCAAACAGTCCCTGGTGGACCCGGAACTGGACCAGAAGTACTTCTGATCCACTTCTGGGTTTGCCATCGAACATGTGGAGGGCCTCCCTGCACTCCTGTGGGACCTTCCATGTGCCCTAACATTGCAGTGTTCACAAGCCACAGTGGTACCTCGAGGTATGTAGAAAAAACATTTAAAATGGTGTCCATGTCTGAATCGCTGATTCTCTAAATCAGCATCAAATCTTCAGATTCAGATTCGGCTGAATCGAATCAGGGACAGTGATCTGAATCAATGAATCGAATCACTGTCCCTGATTTGGGCTGAATCCAAATGGAACAGGGCCCACTTCACACACCCCTACTAGTTATTCTGCAGGTGACAGTCACCTGCGATATGGAGAAAAAGCATAAAAAGACCTATGCACTTAATCCAGACTTCTATTTTAGGGTTACAATTATTATTTGAAAAATAATATATTTAAGAAAACTTATTTAATCTTCTCTTTTCTTGAAGATAACCCAAAATTCAATGCTGAGATTTTATTCAGAGATGAGTTGAAGGACTGTTATTGGTTAGTCATATCTAAGCATGGAGGCTGTAGAGGTTCACTCATGTCACTTTATTCCTGCGTACTGCTGGTTACTTGTTCATGACATCCATGATTGTGGCCTTGTAATTGTCACAGTAACATGGCTAGCTGAATCTTTCTTCCCTTTCTGGTCTCTCTAAGTGCACATGTAGGTTATGCCTTTACATTTATGAAGGGGAGATATGCAGTTCTTCCACTCTTTACCCTAGAGTACAGGCGGACAATTATTTCAGGCAGAGGGCCACTTACTGAGTTTTGGCAAGCCATCGAGAGCCGCATGACAGGCAGCCAGGGCAGATAAATATTAATTTTCTAAATTTTGTAGGGGTCCCGCGGGCCAGATAGAATGGCCTGGTGGGCCGCATCCAGCCCGCGGGCCGCATTTTGCCCACCCCCTGCCATGAGCCACAGTTCCCTGGGTATCAAACATGCTTACTCAACAGGTATAGCTACACCTGTAGTTCTTGTCTTTAAGAATCTGTAATGAGTGGTGAATATAGCCAGTCTTTTTTAAAACCAGTTAGTCTTCTTAAAACCAAAGCATTTATTTTACCAGAACAAATCAAATGAAAAAAAGATTTAACCCCCCTCCTCCCACCCCCCACATTCATGCCTAACTTACCCTAAACCTACCATTCTATGATGGTAACCTAGGCATGCCTAGCTTCTTCAGATACCCCAGCAGGTTCTTGCGTCATTCCGGTTTCTCTGAATGACTCTCCAACAGCTATCTTTCCGGAGAGAGAACCCGTTTTATTCCAATGAGAGGTCCGTTTTTCTTGGCCATCCCCAAGCTTTTCTGTTGCTTGTTCATACCAACCCAAAAAGCCCACATGAGAATGTCCTGTAAGAATCCTGTTTGCCATAATTCAAGTGTTTGTAGAGGGGTGCTTGATTTGTAACTTTTTTTTTTGCATTTCCTGCTTGCTTTTCTTTCCATTCCATTACTGTGTAAACTTAAATTGTATATGCAGATACCCTTAAACCAGGTCTGCACATGGTATTAAAAATTAATGTAGAGCAGCTCCATACCCATTACAGCAATATGCATAATTATGGATTGAGATAAACTTAATTTCACTGGTGACCTTAATCATGACTGGGGTTTGGATCTTAAGAGGTGAATTTTACATTTAGTCTTTTTTATCTGAGGATCTCCAAAAGAAAGGAGAGTGTCACTTGAGAGGCCAAATAGTTTGCCCAAGATCAGTGACAGGTGTGGAATACCTTTAGTCCAGGTGTGGATAGGTGTGCCCCTTTAGTCTTTTAACTCCATCCAGTAGCCCAACCACTTGACTTATTTTTCACTAGCCCACTCTAATGGCTCAGTCCCCATCTGAATAATACATTTTCTTTCCTTCCACATATTGATACATATTCATAGCTCCCTCTTTTATGAATGGTCCATCAGTAAAATGCTGTTCCCATGTCACATCCTGGAGCTGGGAATGTGGACTGCGCACTCAGTTGTGTAGATGGCTCCTCATCACATTGTATTGTTGGTTTAAATGGCCACAACAAAGAACGAAGAATACCCAATTACAGAACTACTTCAGCATCCTCTCCCCGGACTTCATTAGCTATGGAGCACTGCCCACCCATGACTTGCTTTTTTTTTTTTTAAGTCAATAAACTACACTTTTGAAATATTTACAAACCATCTGGCTCATATTTAATTTTAATTAGACAGAATCTGTGAAAATAATTCTTGCTGCTTCTAATTAAATTAGCCAGAAGAACGATAGTGACAAAGTAAAGATATACTCAAGAATAATATTATAAATGGCTTTAGCTGTTTAGTGACTTCAGGAGGATTTTTTGCCAGAGTTCACGTTGCTTTATATCTGCTTCCATTGGAGCCACCTTTTGTCAAAGTGCCTTTTGTCAAAAATGATTTCCAGCATTGGGCTCCTAGCAGATATTCTGCTCCCTGGTCTCCATCAAATAGCCTGGAGCATTTCATCTTTAGCTAATGGAAAGAGTACACCAATTCTTTCCTGATTCAGGTATTTCTAGTCATGCACATCTGCCACGTCTTAGAGGTGTTTGAGGACTGATCAGGGAAGGCTGTTGAGCACTATACCTGAGGCCAGGAGCTACGCTAGTCAGGAGCATCATTAAGTGCAAAATGTGCCAGCTCTAGATGAAGAGCAAAAGGATAAGAGCAAAGTATGGGTGGAATATTTTGTCTACCAATTTACTTAGGGGCAGCATTGTAGGTGATGCTTCAAAGCCTTCTCCACTTACATCAGCCCAACTTCCCTTCCCTCCCCTGCCGCTCAGCATCATAACAATTGTGCTGGGAAAGAATAGGGTACAGATTTTGTCATATTGTGCCAAACCACCATTGCACCTCTTTCTAAACAGAGGAACCTGCCCACTGTTAGGGAGGATCATGCATTGCATGTCCTTTTGTTCTGATCCAGGTTGACAATGCCCGTGTACCTAAGGAGCACTGCTGCTGTCTGTCTCAGGGTTAAAGCTCATGGCAGTGAGGGCAAGGTATTTGATACCACTACAGATATTGCCTGGCCACTTTTACAGCAAGATGTATGGCAATGCCCTGTCCTGAATCCTCTAAGGGTAGCTGAAGCAGATATTACAGAAGAACCAGAGTACTGACTTCTCTTCTTGCAGAGTTTGTTTGGGGGAGGAACGGGTTTGTATCTTTTATGAATGCAGTATGTGAATCTGTACCCCTGTTTAAATGTATCCTGCTGCCTGTCTGAGTTAAACCAACTGAGTCTGGTCCAGGAGTTGTTAAAGAACTGAGCAGGAAATGTAAAACAGTGACAGATAAGACAGCCTCAGATAGGCAGCTTCAAAAGAATTAAGATAACAATAGCTGGGCCATTAGTTTGGGGCAGGGGAGTGGAGGGAGAAGCTAATGAGCTGGCTCCCTCCTGATTAGAATGGGGAACTCTTCCCAAGGGATCAAAGGAGGCCTAAAAGCCTCAAAGATCCTCGAAAAGGGAGGGAGATTTGGGTGAGCCAAGAGACACTGCCCAGGATGTGTCAGTGGAAAAGCTGACAAGCTGGGAATACTCATGTAGAGACAGGAGGAGCTGGCTGTAAGCAGTGCAGGCTGTGTCTGCTAACTCAGTGCCGGGGAATAAACCAGACCTGCCTAAGCTATGGTTAAACATAGGTCAGGTATTATAGAAATACAACATTTTATATGCACCTTGACCCTGCATGCTTTGTAGCTTTGGGTACATGAATACGTAGCGCTCTTGTTCTGAGCAAGTTGTTTCTTGAGTCTATTCGATCAGCGGCTGCCAGGCACCAAAAGAGAAATTCCTGAGAGTCCAAATCCCAGTTGGATTGGGAAATATAGTCCCAGTGGGTTCCTGGGGGCTCTGATCCAGGTGCAGAAGCTAAGCTGAATAAGTCCACCCTGTTTTAAGGTTAACAGCCTGAGGTCTGATACTGATCGCAGTGCATTTAAAAAGGGACCGTAGTGCAGTTAGTCTGGTAAATGTAACAACGGTACCAACTAAAATGTGGTCACATTATGCCCTTTAAGGAATCAAATGGGAACTCTGCTATAATAAAGTGACTAGGTGTAGTATAAGATATTATACTGCAGCATATTATACAGTATAAGATATTATACTGTAGTACAAGATATTATAGTGCATGCATACCAGCCCAGCCTCTGGCGTCTTTACTATTCATTCCATCCAGGAAGAGCACACACCAACTGCAGAGACTTCCTCAGCCTGACGAAGGGTTTTTAATCCCAAAAGCTTGCTAAAAAAATTTTTCCAACTGTTTGGGTTGGTCTAATAAAAGATATCAGATTCACCCAAAGAACTTTGTCTGCCTATATCCTTAGATCAACACGGCTACAACCTACACCCCCGTCTAAGATATTATATATTTGCTTAGCATTGTCAAGCTACTAGTTTTCTGAGAGAGGATTTTACCCATCCACCGTGCTTGTCTTCTCTTTAAGCAACTGAAACAAAAGTTAGAGGCAAGAGCTTTTTCTGCACCTTTCCCATAAAGTTGGCTGGAGCATGTGGAAGGATCGGTGAATATAGCAGGGACGTAGGTATTCAATGGGCCGTTTCAGTGAAGTATTGTTAACTTAATATCACAAACACCTTCAATAAGAAAGAGACAAACAGTGTTATTTCAAGAGAAATAAAAATCTGTATAGGATTTTTTTCCTCCCATCAAGCTATTAATGAAAAATGGAGTGCCTCGAAGATCCCCGTGGGTAAAAAGCCCACATACTGTGCTACAGATAGTCCAATCGTACGTTCCAAGCGATGCACAAGCTTCTCCATAACCCAGCTCGTGCTAAACCCTCCAAGGGTCTTACACATTAAAATGTGACCGTTTCTGAAACCAGAAGACTGTTGATTTAATCCTTATTAATGGCTTGTATTACGGTCCCACCTAGAAGGTCCAAATGAGAGCAGTCATATTGTCTCTACAAGCACAGAAGCGGCCATCCCCACTTCCAAGGGCTTTCAGCTTAGACAAGCAAGAGGAAGGAAAAGAGTGGGAGAAAGAAAATGCTGTCATCTTCATTTTATACTCGAGTACCTGATGCATTGATAAGTGATTTGCTCAAGTCAGACAATAAAGTCTGTGACAGAGCTGGGAACTGAAATCAGATCTTCTGAATCCCAGTCCAGTGCTTTGACTATCTTGTCTTGCTATATGATTGAGTATTATAAGAATGTAGTAGCTAAAGATAAAATGACCAACATATTAGATGACTGAGGCATTTCTCTCCCTTCTGCCAACACAAAACTGCACCTGTGACATCTAAAAACAGGACAATTGATGCAATGCACATCACTGACTGAGATGACTTTCAAAGTAAGGCTTACACATGGTATTTACACTTATTTAGAAAACTTCAAAAGGGAAAGAATAGAAAATAAGTAATATCTCTTGTTTTTATAAGCCTATACATTGCTAACTCTGCATTACAAAGGATTCATAGCCATGCAGCAATCCTTCTGGACAATATTTTATTGCTCTTATGATTCTCCAAAACAGATGCCTATAACTGGCACATCTACAGCAACACTGAACTTCAGTTCACTGAAGCATTTCTGTGTTTCTTAAGGATTTGCTTCCAAAGTTTCTCTGCTCTCTTGTGCTAGATCAGGGGTGGGCAAAATGCAGCCCAGCAGCTGGATGCGGCCCGCCAGGCCATTCTATCATTTTTCTAAAAAATTTAGAAAATGAATATTTATCTGCCCCTGGCTACCTGTCATGCGCCCCCCCGATGGCTTGCCAAAACTCAGTAAGCGGCCCTCCACCTGAAATAATTGCCCGCCCCTGTGCTAGATGCAACATCCAGGGAAGTCAATAGAGGTGTTTCCACTGACTGAAATGGTCAGAAGCGCAGGTTTTTACATCGGAGGAACCATTGTGATAGGAAATGAGAAAACCCACTTGGTTTTGGAGGAGATAATTATTACTTCTCTGTGTGAGGTGTTGGACCCACTCCAGCACTAAAAAGAATGAAGCCCGGAGACTGGGTGAGTACCTCTTGGGTGTTAACAGGTGCAAATATGAAGATTATTAGGCCTGTGCAAAGCAGCTAGTATTTGCTTTGGATTTGGCCAATTCAGGGGACAGTGATTCGATTTGGTGATTTGAATAAATGTCCCAAATCGATTTGGCTGCCGCCGAATCTCTGAATCACCCAAGCCCATCCCCTGCCCACTCTCCCAGCCCGGCAAGAGCTGCCCCGCCTGCCCCAGCTCCCAGCACTTGGAGGGGGACAAAACGCCAACTCAGCAGGTGCTGCCAGGCTGGTGGGGGAGAGCGATCCTGCTGCTCCCCACTGCCCCATATTGCATGGGGGGCTCTGCACGAGCCTCCCAACACCCACTACTGTTTACGCCCCCCCCATGGCTGCCCCACCCACCATGGTTCCGGCCCTTTAAGGAAAAAACCAAACAAGGAAAACCCCTGACCCACTGTTCCTGCTGGTGGGGGGTGATCCCCACTGCCCCCCCGCTATGTGAGGGACTGCACAAGCCTCCCAAACCCCTGAGGCCACTGCAGGAGTAGTGAGTCCCAGGGTTTTTCTTCGGGGTTTTTTTCTTAAAGGGCGAGAGCTGGAGTGGATGGGGCAGGCGTGGGGGAGGGGCTGAAGGAGTGGGGGTGGTCAGGGGGCTTATGGCAGAGCCCCCCATGCAGCATGGGGCAGTGGGGGCCAGCAGGGATCACCCAGTAAGTGGGGCTTTTTTTAAAGCACTGGGAGCTGGGCCAGGCAGCGCAGCTATGGCAGGGCTGGGGGAGCAGGCGGGTGTGGGGGGGCTTGGAGAGCAGGCAGGGCATGGGGCTTGGTAGGGGTCCCCTATTGTCCCCTCCCCCATCCTCCAGTCCCCCCACCCCTGCCCCCTACTTACCAGCTCAGAGTCCAGCTGTAGCTCCGTGCTGCAGCCACCAGGGACTGTCCAAATCGTCAAAGCTCTTTTTTCTGAAGTTTCGGAGAGCTTTGAATCGATTTGGACCTTTTAATTGGTCCCCTGATTCAATTTGGATTCAGAGATTCAGCCACCGAATCGAGCCGAATCTCCTCCGAATCAAATCACCACCCAAAGCTTCGCACAGTCCTAAAGCTTATGTAATGCATGATGAAAAAGAGGGAAATGCAAAATATCCAAAAAAATGAGTCATAACATCTATTTTATTGATCTTTGTGATTTAGGCAAAGCCCTAATAAGTGTATAATCTAGACATTATAAAATTTTCCTTGTATACTTTAAGCAATCATCACTGAAGAACTCTCTCAGCTGAGAAGCAGAAAAGTCAAGTACCCCAAAGCAACATTGATAGGGACAAGCTATTAATGAAACCTCTTTATTAAGTTATCTCTTGATGGCAAGACAATGGGAAGATGATGTCCAATAACCCCTTCTTCTCTCATTAAATACTCCCTCTCTCTCCCTCTTTCCGAGTCAAGTACAAGATGTCGTTATAAACTGTTGGATGGCAACTTGCCAATATGGCACATGGCTCAAGGGAAACGAACGAGTAGTGAGAGCCTTCAAAACGTATAGGGTTATTATTTAGGGCTTGTCACAGTGTTCCTGTCTTGCACAAATGCTTCAGGCTTTAATAAATCCATTTAGCATACTCAGTATATTATTACAACCCAATATTATGATCTTACAGCTAAAGTGAGATCAAATAAATACCAACATCAGTGGTCCATACCAATACATCAACTTCTTGACTTATGTTCAGTAGAACCTATTGAATTATGGCATGATAGAAGTATTTAACGGCAATGATGGGATAAGATTTCCTCCCTGTAGCATGAGTTTTCCTTCATAGAATACCTGCTCTAAGCAGGACCAGAACCACTACCATCAAATCGACTCTTTCTGAGTTTTTTTTGAGAGGCAGTGACTGATAAAATTCTATCTTTCTGCCTAACTGGGCTCTTTCTTAAGACGTTATTTTCCAAAGCTCCCCTAACATTACAGAGATGACATTTTTATCTCCTATTCCAGTTTTGTTCTGAATCTCATGCCTTAATCCTGTTACTAGGTTGTTTGCAGAAACATCTGGGTATAAGAACCTGATTAAAAAATGTGTTACGCTGTCTTTTCTGGGAAAGTATTTTTGCAGTTTTTGCAAGAGAAAAAAGTGGAATATCAATGCAACTTACTGTTTAAGTAATTTCTAGTCTATGTCTTCAAATGGTTCTAGGTGGGAGAACTGAGAAGGCTGATGACTGGTCAATTTAGGATGGTAAGCTTACATTCACCTAGAACCTTTCTTCCCAAACCACTTTATCAACAGAAATGAATCAGAGGTCTCTTCAGTTATTAGTGAAAAACAGCTTCCTCCATGGTTGTGTACTAACTGCTTCCAGCAACTTAGGAGAGAAAGGAAAGACCAAGGCATGACATTTTGTACCACTGCTATTTGTTCCCGGAGAAATGCACGTGCCTGCACATCTGGATCCGGTCTACTAGGGTGAATTGGCTTTTTAGGGGCAAGCATGGCCTACTTTGCCTGCTCCTTGGGCTTCAGCTTCTTAATAGACAGGCATTCTGGCAGTTGTAGGCTTGCTGGGAAGGGGGATGAAAGGTCTTCTTTCTCATTAAGAGGAGAGACTAGGACTCAGGGAAGACCTGGAGAAGGAGGCTTAATTGGAGAGAAGGAAGAATGGAAAGTTAAGCCAGTAGTAGAAGCAGGACAAGACCTAGGCTGACATGAGATCAGCAATATGATCTTGAGGCCTCATGTGTATACCTGCTCTTAGCTATGGTGCCCAAGTTAGGGCTTCCAGAGAGGGCAGGAGGAAGAAATACCCCTCAGTCCCTCACATTAAGGAGGAAAGCTTTGTAGGAGGCAGACTGATCCAGATTGAGTTGTTTCCCTTGGAGTACGTTTCACCCAGCCAAGAAAGGACTTCTGACTTGATCAAGAAGCCAAATCATCCACGTTGCCCACTGACCCGGCAGAGGACTGAGGCATAGCTATGTCATCTGATGCTGTAAGTGGCTCACTTCTGTATGAAGACCTTCGGTTGGACTGTTAGTCCAGTGTAAATCAGCCACTGTGGTAAGAACTGAGAAGATAACCAAAATAGAGCATAGCAAGATGAACAGGGGGAGGGGGTGGAGATGGGGGGAGGCCTTAATTAAAGCGTTTTATACATGTGCTCCGGGAGGCAGGCCACTTTAACGAGAGCAGCTCTGAGAACCGCTTAATTAGTGCAGCTCCGAAAGCCATGCTAATTAAAGTGCCCAGAGCATCACATGTATCAGCGTCCCCATGCTAAAAAATGGTGGCAGGGGTGTTTTAACGAAAGCTCAACGAACGAGTTTTAGTCAAAACACCCCACTGCCATTTTTCAGCAGAGGGACTCTAATACACGTGACACTGGAGTCTGCTGGAGCACGCTCCAGCGGACTTGAGTAATCGAGTCTGCTCCGACAGCACACTGGAGCAGCCTTGATGTGCATGTATAGGCACCCTTTTTGTGTTCCTCCTTGCACTATCTACCTGGCACTGAGTCCTCAGCAAACCTTCTGAATAGTCCTGAGTTCATTTGCTCTTGTGACCTTTTTTTTTTTTTTTAACTTTACCCTCAGTTTCCATCTGGGAGAGCAATTAATTTGATCTAGCCCTTTGCACAGTAAAATAACAAAATCCTGCAGTAGACTATGACCAACTTGAGGAATTAAGATGAAATTTAAAGCAGCAAAAATCCATGGTACATATCAATCATGTCTTGTAAAACCTTTGATGAAAAGAGCTAGTGATGTTACAACCTTTGAATTATCATTGACTTATAATACTATGGCTGTATTCTACAGTCCAGGAATTTTTGTTTAAATGACTACCAGATTACAACCCTGCTGAAATTCTGCAGCCTTGGGCTTGCATACCCTATTGGCTCAGAGAGATCTTAGCTGAATAATAGCTCATTTAATATTCTTCTGTCATCTGCTGTAACTCATCTTGTGGGTTATCATAATGAAGACAATGCTTGTTTCTCCACAGCAGCCACTGGAGACATCTGTAACTGCTATTTTAATTGGAGCATTCCCATTTGTTTCAGGAGGCGGTGGTCCCCGAGAAGACAGTTTCATAGTTTCTAGGGTGAAGACAGTCATAGGAAGCAGCTTTTGGGAAAGGAGCATGGGTCATGTCTACATTTATACTGCAGTAGCATCTAGATTAGGGGCCGGACTCAATGACGGGGCTGGACTCGATGATCTTCCGAGGTCCCTTCCAGCCCTAATGTCTATGAAATCTATGTTCAAATCAGGCTTGGTGCTCTGTTGTGCCTGGCACTTTACACACACCACAAGACAACATCTGACTGAAAGGACTTGCAGTCTACACAGACAAAACAGGCAGGGTATTAGCAGGAGAACAGAAGCAGACAGAAATGACGTGCTCAAGGTCACATGTCGCTTAGTGACACAGCTGGGAATAGAACCAAGCTTTCCAGTCCAGCATCCTATCCCTACATCTTTTCCCCTGTTTCCCATGGTCTTGCATCCTTTGAAGTGACTTACGTAACTAGCTGGGTATAACCCATGTAGGGGGTTAAGCTCAGGGGCGTGTAAAATCTGCATCAGTGCATCTGCACAAAATCCAAGCACAGGAGTTGGAAAAAGAGGATCCTTTTCCCAGCAAGCCTGGGGAGTTATGTGCCTCAGGTTGACCCCAAACCTGCATTTGCTAGTACAGTGGATGATTGTACCTACCAGGACTAACCTGTGTGTATTATAGCTTGATTCTTCCCATGCTTCCCATGCAAGCACCTATTCTGAATACTTTCAAAAAACACTTGGATGCCTGCCTATCTTGCTAGGATCATTTGACCCCAGCTGACTTTCTGCCTCTGGGGCAGGGGGCTGGACCCGATAATCTTGCAAGGTCCCTTCCAGCCCTAAAGTCTATGAAATCTATGTTGTACAAGTTCAGGTGCTGTCACGCAAGTGAAAACCATCTTTTTAAATGCAGGCATATAAATGCATCTGATGTTGTAGCAAGAGGGAGGAAGGAGAGGGTACTGTTTGCTGTCTCTTAGTTAGTATGACACTTACAGGTTAACTAAAATGACCCAACACTAGTGTTTCATACCAGTTTCTCTGTAGGCTAAGTTCCTGAATCTTTTATATTTCCTATAACTATAAAATTACGGGGAGTCACCAGATGGTGCTATTGCAAGCTGCCTTGCTGTTTTTGATGAGCTGCTTATGTGGCATATACAGTTAGCTTCTGGAGGAATACCTACGGTCAGCGGTGGTGCATTTATGATTGGAAGCTACCCTTGTCACCAACAAAGCCTGCTGCATCTCAGCTCCTAACAGAAAACACTTCTTAAATGTAGCTGCTACTACCTTTGTCGTAGCCACACAAGGAAACAAAGATATGGTCAAAGAATAAGCATGAGAATGAGTCATAATTTGACTTCTGTTTCCTTTTTACCAAATAGTCCATAGCGGGCAGTAACCACTGCATTGTAACTGCTGAGTCTCTTTTTGGCTTCTAAAAGGCTGTTAGTGGCATAGTACTATAATGAATGTGATGATAATTTGGTATCAGGTTATCTCTAAGAGGAACACAAAGCAAAATCCTGAATTCAGACCCTGTTCGATTTAGGGGAAACTAAGCTCTATGTTTGGATTTGGGTATTTGGAAGCTTACCTTGGCTTATCCCAAAACATAGTGTCTCCTGTTATGTACCCCATGGTAATCTATCATGTCCAGAAGTAATCATAAATTCCAGAGGCTGAAAAATTGGATGCCATATGTCGCCTGAGCCCATAATCTGAATGTCTGTATTGTTATATGATTGGGGGGGAAAAAAACATGTAGACTGTGACCCTTTAAGCCAGAACTCATCATAACCCTTAAATCAGTTCAGCAACTCGTGACTGCATTTAGGATTTGGTAAGCTCTGCTGCGCTTCAAATGATTGGAGTACCCTAATTACTATCCACTGAAAGATTTTTTTTTTTTTTTAATCACCAAGTATACAAGCTAAATACAAAGTGATTCCCCTCTGAGCGCCGGCAAATTGTTACTTGCTCATGCATGAAGGAGTTCATATTACTATTTTCAGTGTAGCTCATTTTAAACACCCGGCTTTTCTCTATCGTTCTCAGTTCTCTTTTTAAATCCGGAGGACATGCAAAACAGCACGACATCATATTTTTCACACATGCTACATTGATGTGTTGTCACTTCTCACTGACAGAATATTATTCTCTCTTTTCATGTGTGACATTTTACTTTTCAATCAATGAATCTTTCTTTTGCACCTCTAATTCCTCCAAGGCCAAGTTTCCCACGCTGGGGCATGCTGATGATCAGGTGATATTGAGTCCACCAGGGTGTATCTAGGGGATCCTGGGTACCTTAAAAACACCCTACCAACATGCCTCTGCTTTCACCACCATGTGCAATGCAAAAAGCTGCTTCTAAAGGCCTCCTCCTCATCTGCTGTTGCTCTCTAGCAGGTCAGAGGCAGAGTCTTTGAGAGCAGCAGCTGGAGAAGGTAGCTCCTGGAGTGAGTTTAAAGCACATTTTCAGAGTGATTTTACAGGTTTGGCATATGGCAAGCAGGAACAGACAGGTCCTTGAGATCAGTCCTTTCCAGGAACAACGTATGCATGTGTGGTATGAACATACCCTCCGCTCCCTGCAAGCCACTTTCTTCAGGATTCTTCGCTGGATTAGCACCAAGGTGAGCTATTTCAGCCTGGGATTGAAGTCAGAAGCAAAATCCCTATACCAAATAATTTATCTAACCAAAATTTCATCATCTTCATGCTATGGAAAAGCTCCATCCCTACAAAGCTTTTTATCAAGAAAGGAGCAGAGGAAAAATCAATCGAGCGTAAAAACTTCTGAAAACGACCACCCCAGCCATAACATTAAGTCTGTGTTTTCTGCACGGTCTCATCCAGCAGAAAGGTAGGAAATAGGAATTATGGCTGAAGATATTCATCGCCTGCCTGAAACAGATGTTCATCAACTTGAAGAATATCATCTCAGCCCAGCAAATATACCTACAGTAGATGTCAAAGGCAGTTACGTCAGCCTGCTGGATATGTCATGCTAATGAGAGCATGCTGTGGATGTGCAGCTCTGTTTTGTTGCTGATCTAGAGAAGTCAGATCTACTTGACTCGTTACATTAGCACTTGTGTCTGTGTGGTCTGCTGCTACACTTCGCATCACAGTGCAAAATGCAGGCAACCCACTTGCTTTATTTTTCAAATGCTGCCTCTGCTTTTAATAAGAGTCTCACTATGGAGAGCAGCCATTAATACAGCAAAGTGATCTCATCTTTCTGTTCAAAATCACTTATTATTTCATTATGGGGTGAATTTTTTCACCAGCATGCAGGCAGCCTTAGGAAGCAGGTGTAACAGGCTTGCCTTTGTGTGTGGTTGTGACTCCCTCTAGCGGCTGGTCCCAGAGATTGTACATCCTACCACAACGGGTGTTATCATTTCACAGTTAGGAAAAACTCCTTGCTCAAGATACAGACACATAAAATGTACATATATCCCAGCTCTAAAATCATGGGCCTGTACCATCAGGTTAAAGCACTTTCCTCCCAGAGCTAGCAGTGAGAACAGATGTGCTACCTAGGTGACGCATGCTGAGATTATGGTTTCCCTAGCACAAAGGTGAAGATGATCTGCCCCATTACTGCACATTTTAAACATTCAAAAGCTTAAATGGACTCTTCTTAGGGGTTAAAAGTAAGGAAGCCCCTGAGAAGGGGCACAGCTTCTCCCTCATCTGCTAAAAACCAGAGTGCTAAAATGGGGAGTGCTTCTTCTCATCTTCATAGACATTTCATACACATTTCATAGACATGAGGGCTGGAAGGGACCTCGGAAGATCATCGAGTCCAGCCCCCTGCCCGAAGGGCAGGAAGTCAGCTGGGGTCATAGGATCCCAGCAAGATAAGCATCCAATTTACTTTTGAAGGTGTTCGATGTAGGTGCTTGAACCACCTCTGATGGGCAGGCTATTCCAGACCTTGGGGGCTTGGACAGTAAAGAAATTCTTCCTTATGTCCAGCCTGAAATGGTCTTGCAGTAGTTTATAGCCATTCGACCTAGTCATCATCCCTTGGGGTGCTCTGGTGAACAAAAGTTCCCCCAGATACTGGTGAACACCCCTGATAAACTTATAGGATAGGTGGCCATCAGATCCCCCCCAAGCCTGCACTTTTCCAGGCTAAAGAGCCTCATAGCTCTCAGCCTGTCATCGTAAGGTCTGTTTTCCTGACCTCTGATCATGCACGTGGCTCTTCTCTGGACTCTCTCAAGCTTCTCCACATCCTTTTTGAATTGTGGAGCCCAAAACTGGACCCAGTACTCCAGCTGCGGCCTCACCAAGGCCGAGTACAAGGGGAGAATGACGTCCCGGGATTTGTTTGAGAAGCATCTATGGATGCAAGCCAGCATTTTGGTTGCTTTACTAGCCGCAGCATCGCATTGCAGGCTCATGTTCATCTTGTGATCAATGATGACCCCCAAGTCTCTTTCTTCCATAGTACTAGCCAGTGTAGCACTGCCGAGCCTATAAGGATGCTGCAGGTTTTTCCTCCCCAGGTGGAGAACGTTGCATTTTTCAGTGTTAAACACCATCAGGTTCTCACCCGACCATTCGCTGAGCCTGTCCAGGTCAGCCTGGATTACCCTCCTGTCTTCAGGTGTGGATGCTTTGCCCCGAAGTTTGGTGTCATCGGCGAACTTGGCCAGTCTGCTTCTGATTCCAACATCTACATCATTAATGAAGATGTTGAACAATATGGGTCCAAGGACAGCGCCTTGGGGGACCCCACTGGTCACAGGGCACCAAGACAATTGACTTCCATCAACCACCACCCTCTGGGTCCAACCACGGAGCCAATTTTCCAGCCAGTGGATCGTGGTGGACCCAAGGCGACAATTGGCCAGTTTCACCAAGAGGCGATCATGGGATACCAGATTGAAGGCTTTTTTGAAGTCAAGATATATGACATCAATCTCTTCTTCCTTTTCCAGGTGATAGGTCATAAAAGGAAATGAGACTGGTCAAGCAAGACCTACCCGCAACACACCCGTGCTGGCTATCCCTCAGGATGTTGGCATCAGCCACTCCATTAAGGATGGCCTCTTTAATAAACTTTTCTAAAACTTTTCTAAGTCTTTTCCTGACTTGTCTGGCCCACTGTTGTTCCTCACTTCTGCCATTGCAGTGACAGTCTGTTGGTTTGGAGCTGAACGCTAGCTTTTGCACATTGTAGATAAGCAGTTGCATTCACCCCTGCAGAGGAGATCTTGACTATATCATAGGGTGAAGTCTTGTAAATTTACTCTGAATTCCTATAAAACACCCAAATCTTCCTTGCAGAACAAGAGGAATGTTAAGTGAACCAAGACTTGAGGTTTTGATGACCTGTGACTTTGTTAATTGCCCTCTCCAAATTCATCCCCAACTTGCATAAGATGTTGGAGCACGAATAGTGTAGCTTTGTCATTGCATCTCTCATCTCAGAGAAGTCAGCCAACTTTAAAGTTGCATCTAGTAACCATCCTGTTTACACATTTAGCTCAACCTGGAGAGGAGGCAAATTTTATATGGTTGTACTGGGTAGCATTCGGCTTGCCAGGCAGACAAAAATTAGGGCTGTGAAGCATATAGAATTCGACATTTACACCATGAAATAAGAACTTTTTTAGCTTAACCAAACTTCCCTACTGAACGCCAACATTCTCCGCAGACCACCATGACCAGCATGATCCATGTATCATCCTGGCTGACAAAACCTTCCCCTTTACTAGCCAGTTGCTGTAAACTTACCCGAGACTGCAGACATAGTGACACTAAGAGCTGGCCCTGGAGACATTGTTGTGAGGATGTCTTCTTTCCCAAATTTACTTTTTTCATACTCAGACTTTTCATTAATGGTAATGGAAACTCAGCACTGTGGACAGTAGGAGCTGCTTCTCTTTAAGAGTTCCAGCATGGGACGATGATCTCATATTTGAGCAGACATCTTTGAAAAATTTTGACAGCTAGGAGGTGCTGGGGATTGAGACCGGCCAGAAAATAGTTTCCACTAGCTTGGAAGAGCCTTTATAGTTGACTTGTAAATGCAGGATACTTGTATTTTACTGGCCACCTGTCATTGCAGCTAATGCATACGGTTGGCGAGCAAAATGGACTTTTTATTATAGACAAGTAATGTGCAGGATAAGAAGAGTGAGTGGCAACTAGAAGAAACTGGGAGGATGCAAATACTGTCAAGTGCTTCCTTTAGCTGAAGACAATTGCATTATAGATTCATAGATGGTAGGGTCGGAAGGGACCTCAACAGATCATCGAGTCCGACCCACTGCCTGGGCAGGAAAGAGCGCTTGCGTTAACATCCAGCCTTCTCTTAAAGATCCCCAAGGTAGGGGACAGCACCACCTCCCTTGGAAGCCCATCCCAAATTTTGGCCACTCTTACCATGAAGGAGTTTTTCCTGATATCTAGCCTAAACCTGCTTTCTGTCAGTTTGTGACCATGGTTCCTTGTTACCCCAAGAGGCACCCTGGTGAACAGAGCATCTCCGATCCCTTGCTGCATCCCCGTAATGAATTTGTAGGCAGCCACAAGATCCCCTCTCAGCCTTCCCTTGCGGAGGCTGAAGAGGTCCAGGTTCCTCAGTCTAACCTCAGTCTAACCTCATAGGGTTGCATCTGCAACTCTTTGCAGAAAATGTTATCAATGTTTCTTTTTTGCCCCATAGCATACTTCAGCTATGTCTTTCCTAGATTCATATTAAGACTAGCCCAAAGGCACAGCTTGCTTCATTTGGATTAGGCATAGCAATTTGGTATCTATCTTACATAAGGTGCTAATCACTCTTAGCTGAGAATAGAGTGATTTGATAATCATACCGAAATGAAGGGCTACAGCAAATGCTGAGCAGTTGTCAAATCCAAAATCAGCCTTTGAAGGCAGCGGAGTTGTCATTTATAACCAGCACCTTCTCTCTTGTGCATGCATGCACACACATGTACCTTCCAGCTAATGGGATGGCTGCATTAAATCAGAAGGGAGAAATTTGAACAGCATTGTATTTTCTCATGAGAAGACCTAAATGTTCAACTCTTCATAATGTCTGAAATGAAATGACCTGGTGTGTGCCTGCAAACTTCAAAGTCTTATGAAAGACTTTTTTGGAACAAGATGAAAATGAAGCGGAGGTAAGAAAAAAAAAAAAGTTTTTGTTTTTCTAACCATAAAAGCAAGCTGAACACATCGAGGAATAACATTTGAAAACTGCTGCTTGACAGTTTAACATAAACAATTCCAGTGATGAAAGGACAATATGGGCATAATTATCTGTTCAAATAAATCTGCTTGATGCTAATGAGCATTTGAACAATCCATTAAGCAGTCATTTTTTTCCTATGAAATTTTCTTTGGTAAGCAAAAATGACACATCTGAAACTTTTATTAAGTATACGATTTCCTCCCTGCATCCTCTCTCTTTCACAGGAATCTCCCCCCGACACCAACACAAAAGGTGCTGTATCTTCAGTAGCAAGAATACAATTTATTTCTATGCAGCAGTACATCTAGTTTGGCAGAATGACAGACATTAGGGTGAGGACAGATGTATTAGTTCAGATAAAATAAGAACTGGCCAACCTTTTTCTACTGCATCAGTGAAAACAACCAAACTCAAGGTCAATGTCTGGACTATTTGCTAGAGGAGCAGTCCCTTAAGGGACCATTCAGGAGTTGCACAGCAATACCGGGTCAAGTCTGCTGCACCTCTTGTTCACTTAGCTCCACCCTACCACCTTCTAAACTGCAAAGAGACCCAAAGTACTGAGATCTTTACCATCCTGGGCCCAAAATCCAGTTATCTTCTTCCACGTGGGTTCCCAGTTAGGGGAACTGCCACAAAATCGTCAGCTTGCCTTTTCCCCCAATGAAGATGATGCAAAATAGATCGACAGCTTTTTAAGAATAATAGGAGTGGTAGAGCAACATCCTCATGAAAATGTTTAACTTGGAAAATGACCAGCAGTAACTGTATTTAAATCTGGATATTGTAGATGTTGGGGGGTTTTTTATTCACCCCATCCATTTTATGATAAATTACATTATTTAGATCAATGGCATCAATAATGAAGGCTAAAAAAAAAAGCTGTCTGATCTCTAAATTTGTCGGTGTCTACGAATGATGAAATATTCATAAATGATATCACAAATCTTTCCTATCCAAAAATTCATGCCCAAAGCTCATTTTTGCTGCATGCGGTTGTGCTTCCTAAAAGCAGTGTCCACCAACTAATCAATAAGTAAAAAAGCAATACCATGTCGTGTGGAGCCAGTTGCATAACAGGCAATTCAAGTGGAAAGCTTGCTCAAGATCCACATAAAATTCAAAGTCTTTAATAAATACTGTATTCTCTCACATACAACGTGTCCCAGACTATAAATGCACTTTGTTTTTGAAGTCCGAATGAAGAAAAGGTTTTCCAGAGTTATAGCTGGATACAGCAGAAGCAGAGCCTAATCATACCCTCCTTTTCTTGCTTAACTAAAGCTGAAACCCTAGCTGTTGCTGAGACCAGGGGTAGATCTATGATTCTGAAAAGAGTTAAAGAGTCTCCAAGACCATGACATGGGAGGAGAAAGGCTGGAAGCAATTAGCAGCAAAATTGCCCTGAGAAAGGTTAGCTTGATTAGTGAAACAACAAGGCCATTAAAAAGGAAAGAATTGTTAACATCTCTGGAGCGAAGAACAATGAACCATTAAGTCAACTGACTTCCTCACCTGCCTGAATAGTAATGCAACAGTTGCTACACTATGGAGCAGGAATCAAAGCAGGATGCTTTTATCTGTGTCAGAAAATTAGCTTCTCTACTTAATATGCATACTCCAAATGTAGCGTGCCGATTTTGGGGAAATAGGTGTGCATGTATGCAAGAAACAGAGTGTTTCCAAACACTGAATACATTCACAGTATAATTAGGGCTGGACTGCAGAAGATTTGAGAGCCAGAAAAAGGTTCTAGTCCTTGTTCAGCTCACTCTAATGCACAGCATTTCATCTTCACTCAGGATAAGTGTTGGCTCCCCACTTGTATCCTACAGTGTTTTACAGTCTGGGCCCCTGCACGGAATGGTACTTTTTATAGTTTTCTTCATAGCATACCCAGCAGCAAATGGCTTTGCCCTTGCAGGGAGAAGGTTTGCTTTCCCTGGTGCAGGAAGAATTGATGCATGCTGTCTCACATTTTAAGCAGACCTCAAAAAGGATGTGATGGTGTCTGCTTTGAAAAGTTATTTTAATTAATTTCCAAGTGGTGCACTGGTACGTCTGTGCTCCCTTCTATTCTGGCTCGTTGAACGATGGTTTTGGAATAAACATGGCTGCATGACCTGCTGCTGAATTAGAAGGTGGGGGACTAATAATTACCCGCTGCTTTTTTTTTTCCTGACCACATGAGACTCCTGAGTAGAAAGACAGCATTTGGAAAAGGAATTAATTCATTTTGTGTAACTTCAAAAGAATAGAAAAATCAATTCAAAAGACAGTGGTGCAGTTAATAAAACTTCCATGAGCACTAGATGTAGGGGGAAAAAAAATCAGCATTAGAGCTCTCCATAACTAATCCATTGGGACACACACAGAAAATACAAGGCTAAAGAGTTTAAAAGCAGCTAGGAACGTGTTGGAGAACAAAACTGGATGGTGCAAGGATTTTAATGAGTGAGAGGTACAAAAGGGTATGATGTTGATGGTAATGCGATAAAGCATCCAATGAAAAGGGGTGGGCTGGAGATCCAAGCCACGCAGCTCCCGTCTCCTTTTGTATGTGAGTGATAAAATAGAAAGTTAAGGCTGTTGATCTCCCTTCAAGTGCACCGAGGTTATCTGAGGTTACAAGAGAAAGGCTGATCGCTAAAGGCAGTGGTGCAGCTGCCTGAGGAGACAATTGGCAAGTAGGAAGGGTAGTTTTGCACCCTCTGTGCTAGTACACGGCTCTTGCCTTCTTTTTCCAAGCATCAGATCTGGATTCTGATTTCTCCCACACCTGGGTCAAATTTGCAGGAGATCCATGAACGTCAACATGCTGTTATGCCAGCTTAGAAATAGCAGGAGTGTGAGAATCAAAGCCTAAAGGAAGTATAATTAACAAGAGGCATTTATAGATGTGCTCCAG
>NW_005841873.1:4326175-4333690 GCF_000455745.1 Alligator sinensis
GAAAAATAGGGGTGGGGGCACTTTAACTAAAGCTTGTTGAACGATTTTTAGATAAAGCCCCCCCGCCACCATTTTTCGGCACAGGGACGCTGATACACGTGATGCTGGAGTCTGCTGGAGCACGGTAATTACCTCGCTCCAGCAGACTCAATTAATTACAGCAGGTCAAAGCAGCCTTGTTACATGTCTGTAGGTGCCCAAAGAGCCTAAATCATAAGAAAAAATATGGTTGGAAGGAACCTCACGAGGTCATCAACTCCAACCCCCTGCTCAAGGCAGACCATCCACAACTAGACCATCCCAGCCAAAGCTTTGTCAGTCGGGTCTTAAAAACTCCAAGGATTGAGATGCCACCACCTCTCTGAGTAACCTGTCCCAGTGCTTTACTGCCCTCCTAGTAAGAAAATTCTTCCTAATATCTAACCTAAATGTCCCTCATTGCAACTTGAGACCATTGCTCCTTGTTCTGTCATCTGCCACCACTGAGAACAGTTGAGCCCCATCTTCTTTTCAACCCCCCTTCAGGTAGTTGAAGACTGCTATTAAATCTTCTCTCAGTCTCCTCTTCTCTAGACTAAATAAGCCCAGTTCCCTCAGTCTTTCCTCATCAGTCCCTTCACCATTTTTGATGCCCTCCACTGGACTCTGCAATTTGTCCACATCCTTTCTGTAGTGGGGGCCCCAAAACTGGACACAGTACTCCAGATGTGGCCTCACCAGTGCTGAATAGAGGGGAAGAATCACTTCCCTGGACCTACTGACAACACTTCTACCAATGCAGCCCAGGATGCCATTAGCCTTCTTGGCAACAAGGGCACACTGCTGTCTCATATTTAGCTTACTGTCCACTGTAACCCCCAGGTCCTTTTCTGCAGAGCTGCTGCCCTGCCAGTCAGCCCCCAACCTGTATCTGTGCATGGGATTCTTCCACCCTAAGTGCAGGACTTTGCACTTGTCCTTGTTGAACCTCATGAGATTCCTTTTGGCCCAATCCTCCAATTTGTCTAGGTCCCTCTGAATCCTAGCCCTACCCTCTAGCATATCCCCCAAGCTTGGTGTCATCTGCTAACTTGCTGAGGGTGCACTCTATGCCATCTTCCAGGTCACTGATGAAGACATTGAACAAAACTGGCCCCAGGACCGACCCCCGGGGCACTCCACTTGATACCGGCTGCCAACTAGACATCGAGCCATTGATTATCACTCTCTGAGCCCGATGCTCCAGCCAGTTTGCTATCCACCTTACAGTCCATTCATCCAGCCTGTACTTCCCTAGCTTGCCTGCAATAATGCTGTGGGAGACGGTATCAAAAGCCTTGCTAAAATCAAGGTGCATCACATCCACTGATCTCCCCGCATCCACAGAGCCAGTCGCCTCGTCATAGAAGGTAATCAGGTTGGTCAGGCATGACTTGCCCTTGAATTCGTGCTCACTGCTCCTAATCATCTTCTTCTTCTTCTCCAAGTGCTTAGAAATGGATTCCTTGAGGATCTGCTCCATGATTTTTCCAGGGACTGAGGTGAGGCTGACTGGTCTGTAGCTCCCCCGGATCTTCCTTTTCCCATTTCTTAAATATGGGCACTACGTTTGCCCTTGTTTTACAATCATCGGGCTCCTCTCCTGATCGCCATGAGTTTTCAAAGATGATGGCCAGTGGCTCTGCATTCACATCAGCCATCTCCCTTAGCACCCTTGGGTGCATCCCATCTGGCCCCATTGACTTGTATATGTCCAGCTTTTCCAAACAGTCCCTAATCTGTTCTTTCACCACTGTTGGCTGTTCCCCTCCTCCCCAAACTGTGCTGCCCGGTACAGTAGTCTGGGACAAAAAAATTTTTGTCATCTGTAGAATTACATTCAATGCTTCAACCCAGAAGGCCACATTTTGCGTGGCAGACATTTACTGATGAAAATGCAGGCATATATACTTATTCATTCCTTTCCCAGGTACGACTGTAGAGCCACTAACTGACCAGAGGTCACCATATACAGAATGTCATAAAGTCTATCAATTATAATTTCTCTTTGTTCTTGGTTTTCCTTGCTACACTGACCATCAGGTGGCTTCTGTTTCGTTGGCTACCCCACTGCTAGCTCATCTTTTCTATCATCTTCAAAATGTCCCATGTTTCATCTTTCTCCAGATGTTTGCTCTTTTCTTTTTTTTCTTGTGATACTGTGTAGAGCGGGTGGAATTTCTTTTTCACATTTTTTCCAAGTATAACTGGCTTTCTGATAAAATGAAAACTTTGGTTAGAAACCTTCCCTTTTCATCAATTGGATATAAAAAACCCCTAAAGTTGCTTTGGGTTTTGACAGCTACGAACCAAAATAATTGGGTTTCTGGCAACCTAAAAATATTCCATTAAAAATTTCAACACGTTTCTCTTTCACACGGAAAAGTAAAACATAATTTTTGACCTGATCAAGCATAGAGTTTGCACTTATCTTTTCACTGTTTTCATCATTTTCCACCTGTATGTGGGGATTTCAAGGTTTATGAGGTTTAATTAAAACTGTTAAACGACATGTCAGGTTTCTTATTTTTAGTTAATAAGATCTAATACTTGCATTTTGAAAAATAAGAATGAAAAATAAAAACCTTTGCTGATTTTGAAAGTTATTCCTCATTCAGTGCTTTCCCCTTGACATGTCACTGCCCTTTGCTGATCTTTCACGTTATATTTATAGTCCTAAAATACCTAATCTGATCAATAATTTGTTAGAAAAAATGTAGCATATATGAAGTTTTGCAAACGTTAAGTTTTAGACATGTGCTCTTCAAGTTGAGTTTTCTCATCACCAATAGACAGAAATTAGTTGTGTAGATTAAAACATTGTTTCCAGACCGTTGTCCAGTTAGGGCCAGGCCATGTTTATACCATGTCTTATTGGCAAATCACAAAAAAAACTGGTTTGCACAACTGTTTGGGGATGGCTACTGCTCCCTATACTTCTGCTCCCTATACTAATAGGTGAACAAAGACTTTTTCTAAATACGATTATGTATTCTGCATGTCTGCACTGCGTCTTTATAAGGCTCTTTTTGGGGGTGAAACTGCATGGTGCTCCACTGACAATTGTGTGAGCAAGATCTTTTAAGCCAATTCTGTTAGCAGAGCGATTTCTTTTGGCACTCAAGGTCAACAGACTCTCTGTCCCCTGATAGTGGAATTCACTTCTTTGCGGAGGGTGGACATAAGCTCTGTATACTTGAACTTACACATAGGTCTGTGCTCAGGAAAACGCTTAGGCAGAGCTATAACTTTAAGCCTGTGTTTAAGCCCAGTTGAAGTGAAAAGGGATTGAGCGCCTAATTAAATTAAACACGTGCTTTCCTGTATCAACGCCTCTAACTCTACTGGAAGGCTTTGTGTAGGACAAGTGCAGAGTCTTGCTCAGGGATAAATTTTACTCTATACAATTGCATTTTTCATCAGGTGCCACAATGGAACATCCTCGGAAACACAAAAGAAATGTATCTAACTTTATCGCCATGTTTCTTAATCCATCTAATCCCAACAATAGGAAAGTTAGAAGCTCTCGTAGCTCGAAAGATGGGAAACTGCAAGGTTTTTTCTTCTGCTGGTTAAGCCATGCCAAGGCTCCAATGGGTCTAATGTATTTAGAAATGGATATAGATTTTTAAAAGCAGCTCAGAAGACCTAATTTAATTCTTGCCATCTACTTGCTCATAAGGAGTTATTTATTATAAAAGAGAGATGAAAGGGGATTTTTAATTGAACTTTGAATTAATTTCAAAATGCAATTTTTTTCCTTGTGTGGGAATCAATTTTGTGTGTGTGCCTATTTCACAGTTAGACTCAAGACAAGTGTTTTTTATGGATCCTTACAGTTTGAAATTTCTGTATGCTGAAATGATTTTCAGATACACAGAAATCTCACTTGCTGTAACAAATAATGAACACATGTAATGGAAAAAATACCTTTAAACCATTTTTTAGAAAAACTAAGAGAAGCTTAATAACACCATAAAACCTGTTACAATAAGTTTTCAGAGCTGGAGGTATATGCTGTAAACAGTTATTCTCCTCTATATTTATTTTTGCCCTGGAGAGCCAATTTTCAACATTAAACATAGGTGTGAAGCGGGACTTATTAAAAATGTGTCATTTCATTAGCTCAGGCTATTGGTGTCATTGGCATTTTTATGTAAAAAATGTTTATTCTTCTTACCAATATCTGCATACACCATATTCTCTCACTTCTGAGGAGTTTCCCATGTTTTTTTGCACTTAATACTCAGGAGAGTATTTTGAAGAAATCTTGAGATTTGGGGGTTTTTTTCCATATCATTACTTAAGTTCCTGCTGTAAATGGAACAATACACATGGAAATCACCTGTTTCCAATTTGTAGGTGAAAAGGAAATGAAAGCATCTATTTCCAAAAGACACTCCTTTTTATCACTGCTTTGTGCCAGGATAAAGCACCAGTCAAGGACCAGTGTGACCACAATATTGTAAATTCCTATCTTATTAAAGCTGCTTTTGCATAGTTAAAAGCTAATAATAATATTAACTTTATCATCAACTGACTGTAATGAATCCCCCAAAGCAAAATAAGTTCTCAGGAAGAATTTTTAGAGGGGAAAATATGACTGTTGCTTAAGATCATAAGCATTGCCATACTGGAATGAACAATAAGTCCATCTAGTCCAATTTCCAACAGTGGCCTAAATTCTCTGCTGTTGAATTTAATGGGGCTTCCCTCATTTATAAAAGGAGAAAGCTTGGCTCAGTCTTGAAACCAGACTACATGCTCTGCGGGTGGCCATGAGTGTAGCTCCATTCACTTCACCGGTGTTTCACTTACCCAAGCAGAGAATTTGGCTTGCTATTGGTCTTCCTAGCTGCATTATTTACACAGAACCAGTTGCCAGAGTAAGTAGGTGTTGGAGTACCTGCTGCTGCAGGAAGAAATGCCAAGTGCTATGGAGAAAGGTGTAAAGCATAAGCCTGGGGGAAACTTCTTCCTATTGCCAGCTGATGAAAAACTGAGCTCTGAAGCTCGAGGACAGAGAGCACATGCCTCTTCTCCAGCTACTTTAACATTAAACGTTTTTCTTCTGCTTCTTCCCTGTGGCTGGGAGCCCCATCAGCTGATCAAAGCTCCCAGCTGGGGGGGCTCTCAGGAGCTTGCTTCTTGCTGGTGGAATGGGAGCACTGGGCTCCCCCTGCATTGGCAATAAGGCATGATGGGATCTGATTCCTGATCCCACAGTTACACCCTCCTGCCATGCATGTGTGGCATGGCAAGAGGCATGATTAAGTTGATCATGCATTAGGTCCCATCACGCCTTTACCTGTGTAGTGGGGCCCTTAATCTAAGGAAAGATTAATAGTTACTTGCATTTTATCAGCATCTAGAACAGGGGTGAACAAAATACAGCCCAAGGACTGGATTTGGCCCCCCAAGGGTGGTGTGGTGGCTGGATTCAACTTCCCAGCAGCTGCCAGAGCAGCGGCTTCTTTCAGCTGCTGCTGCCAGTCTCTGGTGTCATTGCCAGACCTGGCCTCACTGCCTGGGCACCCTGGCTCATCTGCCCTGCACCCACCGCCTGGGGTGCTGGATAGAGCAGGTGGGCAGGGTCTCCTTGGAGAACAGCCCAGGACCTGCATGGGCAGGGTGCCCTTGGCTGGGCAGATGGGATGGGGCCATGGGTGGGCAGGGAGTGTCAGGGCCAGGGCTGGGATTGGGATTGGGAATGCAGGGTGGTGACAGTATGAGGATGGGATGTGGGGCAGAGTCATGATCCACTGCCTGCATGTTTTGTGATGGGCAACGATTCCACGGGCAGGGACGTGTGATCCTGGCCCCATCCCCACTCACCTACCCCGCTCCCAGATGCTGCTCCCTGCCCGCAGTCTCATCCCACCCACTCAACTGAGCACACCCTGCCCACGTAGATCCCCCACTGGTGTCCATGCAGACCCCAAGATCTCAGGGTGGTAACAATGGGGGGCAGGATCTGGAGCAGAGCTATGATCCACTTCCCACATGCTCCTGCCCATGGAACTGGTGCCCATCACAAGGCCATAAAGGGAGAAGATCGTGGCTCTGCCCCCAGTCATGGCCCTGCAATCCCTATCCTAGCCCAGCTGCCAGCACCACCCACCTGTCCTGCTCCTGGATGCTGCTCCCTGCTCACCCACAGCCCCATCACCCACATCCACCTGGCTGAGCCCACAACAGCTCATCAAAACCCCCTAAGTGGCCTTCCAGCCCAAATATTTGCCCACCCCTGATCTAGAAGCTTCAGTCAAAAACCAGGACTGCTTCGTGTTAGTCACTGTGCACACGCAATCAAAAGTCTCATATCTAGGTATTCTCTCTCAAAAAATGTACATATAAAGATAGCAATGGAGTTAGAAAATTTAGTCTCTTGAATCCAAAACATTTGCTGTAAGTGCCGAATTGTTGGTGGTGCCCTATATCAGATTGTTTTCATTAATTACGTTAAATACAATGAATCGGGTAAATTTGAGAAAGCATAAAAAGTAGGAATGTGTTGGAAGACACCAAAACAGAGGAGCATTTGAGTACTGAATGGGGAGAACTTGATGACCTTGGAGTAGTAGAATGGGATGAAATTTAATAGTATGAACTGTGAGGTCAAACACTTAGGGACCACTGGGATCTCCTTTTCCTGTTTACATTTCATATCACAGTGCATATTGCCAGCAGGGAGACGAGGGCATCCTATGTGTTATACTAAAGTTGGAGGAAAGAGCCGTTGGTTAAAATGTGACTCTTCCCCAGGGATGGCTTTAAAAGGAAGAGCAACAATTATGTAGCAGTGATGTCTAATTAGCCCATTCTCTGCTGGGCTACATACAGAGAGTCAAAACACCTGAAGCTAAATCAATTCAGTCTTCACAGGTTAGGCTAAAATGCGTAGATTGAACTGAGAAACAAGTGAACAGACATTCACTTTTAATTCCAAAAATGCAGCCACATGCCTGCAGTGGCTCAGGCCAGAAGCTGGGGGGGCGCTAGAGTGTGCCTCCTAGCCTGCCGGCCACTACTGAAGGGAAGGGAGGGAAGCTGGGGGAGAAGCCCTCCAAGAGTTTTCCAGCCTTCTTTGCTCGAGTGGAGGAAGCGGCGGGGAGGGTGGGGGACATGGCCAGGCCCCGGCCAGACCTCTGAGTATGATGAGTGGTTTAAACCCCCACCCTGGCCTGCACTGACTGCAGCTGGGGTCTGTCTGGTGGGGGCAAAGCAGCACCACCAGGCTTTTTCCTGCTTGAGTGGAGAGCAGCGGGGCATGGCCAGACCCTGGCCCAGACTGGCATGCGGCAGCAGAGGGGAGAGTGAAATGGGTTTAAACTCCTTCTCTGGCATGTGTGGGATCCAAGTCCGGGTCTTCCTGGAGGGGGAGGGAGTTTAAACACCCCCCTCCCCCTTCATCTCAGTGTGCCAGCCCCAGGCTGGGGCCTGGCCATGTTCTCCCCACCACCCCACCCTCTCTCCACTTGAACAGGGAGCAGGGAA
>NW_005841873.1:4333700-4344601 GCF_000455745.1 Alligator sinensis
GTTCTCGCCCACCAGGCTGACCCTGGCTGGGGTCCCATGCAGGCCAGGGAGGAAGTTTAAATCCCCCTCTCCTCCCTCTGCCTCAGTGTGTTGGCCTGGCCCACAGCCTGGCCATACCCCCTTTGCCCCCACTTAAGTGGGGAGAGGGGAAAAGCATGTGAGGGGCTGCTTCCCCCTACCAGGCAGACCCTGGCTGGGGTCCAGATCCGGGTTTCCCCCCCCCCACTATTTCTCAGTCAGCCAGAGCAGTGATAGTGCTCCAGCTAGGGAGCAGAGGGGTGAGGCCAACCCTGCTCTGGTGGAGTAGACAGCACAAGCCAGGGCTGCAAAGCATCCTGGGATGCTGGGGGACTGTGAGTTAACTTGAACCACGAAGGGGTCTGGGACATAAGTTCCATAAATCCATTAGACCTAAATCAGTTCAGTCTGACACTATACCTAACCAGGTATATCTTAAGCCAGTTTAGGCCATTTTGAAAGTGGTTTAAATGCCCGGAACTTCTGTTGTGTTAGAGATTTGAATTGGTTTTGGATCACTTAAACTGATTTATGTATTAATTCTGTCCCTAGCCCTGGGGTCAATACAATTGGGCAGGGGCTGAGAAGTATAAATACAATGTTCTAAAACTTCCAGATTTAGAACTGAAAGGACCTCTGCTGCTCTCTTCTGTCTGCTAATGGTCTTTAATATTTGGTAACTCAGGACGAGCAGCACCCTTTCCATCAGTTTGTAAATGCATGGGACCAGAGAGCACATAAGCGACAAGTACTTTGGAAGATGTTCAGGTGAGGTGGGGTGTGAATAAATGACTTTCCCATCTGGTCTAACACACTGTCCACATACTTTCTTCAGGGTCGAACCTCAGCCTCTTCCCTAGGGGCTTGACTTTAATAACAGACACATGAGCCCTAAGATAACAAAGAGCTTGATTTTGCACGGGGCAGTGCGCCCAGAAAAACCACCAAATTCCACTGGTGTTTCAGGCGGTCAGATCTTCTTTAGGATTAGAGCCATTTAATCCAGCCTAAGAGTCTCCTCAAGCCTAGATCTTCTCTGCCTCGAGCCCCACCTGCCCCTGGCAGAGCAGCTCAGATGAGAAGCTGGTGTCTTCCCTTTTCTATGCCGGTTGGGGGTGAGGCAGGAGTAGCAATGAACCAGAGGACACAAGACGGAGATCCCCTCCTGGCCTCCACAGGACAAAAGGGGGAGCACTGTGCCAGCGAGGGAGGCAGCGTACATTCATGCAAGGAACATGTTGGCATTTGAAGGAGCAGTAGAGTGGCAAAACATGCCGTGCTCAGAGGCCGGGAGAAACATTAGAAGCGTTCGCTCTGAAACATTGACAGCTAAATGTAATAATAAAAGGTCTAAGCTGAAGTGCATCACTGACTTCCCTCTCACGCTTGGTGTTAGAGGGGAGTTTGGAGCAGTTTATTATTTGGGGGGCCTAGTCTCAATGTCTCACCTAATGACTGGGAAGAAGAATCCTGTTGTATTATTGGCTTTGTCAAACTGTCAGCAGATCTAACGCGGGCTGCTAACAGGGACAGCTCGCTAGCATTTCTTAGGTGCAAAGGGTGAAGTTATTTCTCACATCTAGGTTTGCAGAGCTACACTTAATTCCCCTTCTCCCAGCCCCCCAGTAGCTATTCTTGTGAGTTTTGATCAGATGGCGCTTCGGAGGTTGTCAGCAATTCTGTCAATCACACCAGAGACAGAAAGATACACCGGGGAAGGGGAAGCATTAGTGCTCGTATGTATGTCAAAGCCCTGCCCCAGGGGCTCTGCTGAGAGAAAAGGACGTTTTTCCCCTAGAGGGAACTCCTTCTTAGTCTAGTGGACTGAGAAGGGGAGACAGAAGCCAGGAGCTACTGATTTCCACTCCCAGCACCGACGCTGACTTGCAATGTGACCTTGAGCAGCTCATTTACCGTCTGCGTTGACTCCATCTCTGCTGATGCCAACATGTGGTTGGGGAGAGATCTGGTTCTCTGTCATTTGCCTCCTCTCTAAACCAAAGACTGATGCTTCCTTGCCTCAAAGTCACATTACACGGTGCAATGCTGCTAGTGTCGTGTATTTGCAGAATGCAACCCATTTGCCCTGACCTAACATCTCAGCATCGGTGGGCTTGTAGGGCAGGAATTAGACCTTGTATCTTATTCTTTTATTACTAATGTGATTAAAGGTTTGAGTATAGACACAAGGGTCCGCTTTTAAATTGCAGCCATAGGCATTTTGCCTTTCCCCCCCGTCTTACGCAGAAACCCTTTCCTGAACACCATAAATAACAGGGAGTTGGTGGTCTTCATCCAGGTGGGGACAAGTTGTCTTAGTCGTGCAGAACTCCTGTTGAAATCATCTCACCCTCGTGGCTGTGCATTTTTTTTGCCTAATGCATAATTTTGCATTATGTTTTTCAGTGACGCACTTTTAAGCTCGCTCCAAACAAACAGAAACAGTAGCTTCTATCAGAAAATTGCAGGTTGATGGCTACGCAGTAGGACATGGGAGAGTAAGCAGACCATACTACCACAGCCTCAGGAGCGACCTGTTAGTCCTGTCCTTTGAGGTTTTCAAAAGCAGCTGCTGCAGGTGATATAAGCCCCTTGTTGTGGAGTGAGTAGCCAGAAAGCTGAGGATAGAGGAGCTTGGCTGGTTCCAAGACACATGGACCATTTGCCACCAAAAGGAACAAACAGGGACAAATGCATGCAATTGGGTGGCCTGTCATAGGGGACAGTCCGGTTGTCCTCTGTCCTCTATTGATATGAACCCGGTGCCTTTATGGCCTCTATTTTTCTCTTGAATATAGAGGATAGAGGATAGAGTAGCAGAAAACCAGAATGTCCTCTATGATGGCAATCCTAGGTCACGCACGGTCACAGAGGATCCTGTTATCGCTGCTCCCCAGAGAGTCAAAGAGAAACCACAGCTCAAAGTGGGAGGAAGGAGGCATTAGACCACAGTGGCTGCTCTCAGCCTGGAAGTAACCAAGAGATAGCATGCTTCCTGGGAAAGGAGATGAGATCCTTGACACCTGTTTCATCATAAAGGCATCGGAGGAAGCAGGAATGTAAACTGTGAATCCAAGTGGTTTCATAAATTCAATCTCTCACCATGAGTTAGCCTTAAATCCTCTTCACCCTGCCCACTGAAGGGAAGAGTGCATGAAGGAAATGTGGGAGACTCCAAAGACATGGCCTTTCCCATCTCGAGCCCCCAAAAGATGGGATAAATACCAACAAGAAGAATGAACTGCCATTTCTTGTCTGTTGTGGGATCTGCCATGCTAACCTGCACCAAATGCTCCAGCTTTGTAGCAGTGGGCTAAAATATGCTGACATTTGTACCCAGACCTTAGAATTGCATGCGTTTAAATGAAACTGGAATTCGACCCAATACTGGGCCAATTTTCGTCGTTACTTTTTAGGAGTTTCTTATGTGAAATGACCCAGTGAATGACATTTTGCTCCCCCAAAAGGGCAATTCTCTGTTCCCTTATAAACAAGTGTGTAATGTATTTTGAATGTAGTGCTGATGCTTCTGAACTACTGAGCCACAGTAAGGCTACAGTCTTTACCAGGGAGGGCCATGAAGCTGAGAAAAGGTGAGACACCTGGCACGGCGGTGCAGCATATGCAGTAGCAGCCAACTTGATTGTGCACTTTCTGCCTGTGTAGCATCATAGTCATGGAGGGCCTGAAAACTGCTGAGAGAGAGCAGCAAGCCAATAAACACGTGAGGCATGCCAGGGCCTCAGTGCATCTGAATAACCTCTTTCATTTTAAAGCACTTCTCCCTGGCTCTCGGAGCAGGCTAATGGGAAGAAATTGTGATCTTCATCTTACCGAGGGGACGGTGAAGCACAGCGAGGCCAAGGTCAGCAAGGCTGTCAACAGTGGTCACCTGGAGCGGATGCCCTCATGTCTGAGCCAAAGACGTCAGGGACCATTTGAGGAGCGCTGAGGACCCACAAGTGACATCCATGTGAACACGTGACCCTGCTGAAAGCCAGAGCCAACATGTCTCAGGTCAGGCACACACAAAGGCAGATGCTTCTCACTAGGTTTGCACAACAGGGGCTGCCGCAGCCGGCGGAGGCGGGTAGGGAGCCCGCATCGCAGCCGCACGGAGCGGCCGCAACACAGTGAACCCCTCCTGTAGCAGGGAAGACTCTGCCCACAGCCTTAGCACCCCTTGCTGCCTGGCACTCAATATAATATACTCTGCCCAGGGTGCCAAAATAGCTAGGTAGCTCTACAGATAAGTAAGCAAGCACTAACCTAGTTACATGTAACTCCATGTACTTAAAGCAGGTTCCTGGGAGGTGTCAAATCAAGCACACGGCAGCTCTGCCTGGGCTTAGACTCTTGATTTTTGCAGGAGGCAGGTAACCCCCGTGTCACCCCAGGTGGCTTGAGTGCTGCGCTCCTGTAGCAGCTGTGCACTGAGGCAGGGAAGGAATCAGTCCTGCGTGTGTTTGGGAACAGCAAGGCTTGCTGGGGTAGATGCAGTGTTGCCAACTCTCATGATTTTTTGGCATTGCTCTGAAAGTGAATGTGAAAACCTTAGCTCTTTCTTTTATGTATATTTATATTTATATATCTACATAAAAGAAAGAGCTAAGTTTTTCACATTCCCAAAGTGTGGACTTTCAGAACAATGCCAAAAAACACGCAAGTTGGCAATGCTGTATAGGCTGAGACCACAGCCAGCAACAATTGGGTTTCCTGGTCAAAGGTGTGAGATCCAAAGTGTTAAGGTGAGTCTGTTTGCTTTAATTTACTCCTGTTCTCCCTACCAAACTGGTCACAGCTGGAGGAAGCAGACAGAGGTTGGCATCCTCAACATCCTCTTAAAATCTCCAAATGAGCTCCTCGTTGCAGCTTTCTTTTCCAACAGCAGCATGGCAAGGGGATCCCTTCCCCCCCCCGGTGTGTTTTATAATGACCTGTTTCCCTAGGTAGTTCATCTACTTCTCTAGTTGTATCTTCTCTTACACCATCCGTGCTGTCAATCCGTTGCACTAGTCCCTGCCCTTATTACATTTGGACAAACAGGAATCTCCCAATAGTCTAATCAAGCCACAGGGGAGAATTAAGTAACATCTTCACCTGCAAAGAGGGGCAAGTCCCTCTACCAGCCTTGCAAATGGCTGCTTTGTTCTCATGAAGCCAGTAGATGTGGAGAGGACCCTGCTAACCCTGTCTTATTCTATACCTTTAACTGATGGATGATTTCACAGTTGCATTGCTTGCCTTTCTCCTCTGAGTCTCAAATAGTAAACAAGCTCTGAAAAGAGATATTGGGGAAATAACTACAATTCTCCTGATCACAATTCACATCCAGATTAGTGATTTTTTTCATAGTTTCTCTCTCTATCTGCCTGTGTTTTAAACCTCTACATAGTACCAGCAGGAAAT
Organism: Alligator sinensis; assembly: GCF_000455745.1. NCBI lineage: Eukaryota > Metazoa > Chordata > Crocodylia > Alligatoridae > Alligator > Alligator sinensis. The sequence goes on from NW_005841873.1 coordinate 4,339,128, forward strand.
CTTTTGATCCTGGGGGTTATTGGCTTCGTGGGCGAACATTTGTTCTGCAGCTGCAATAGGTCTGTTCCCTCCTTCCCTTTGCTTTAGTTCACTGTTGTTTAGCATGCTAGTCTCCTTCGGAGCACGGTGAATTTTGAAGTGAGTGACCACAGGGTTGGCAGACAGCTTGTACCTGATAGCTATCTTATTTAGAGCAAATCATAGAGTAGCGACTTGAGTTTGCCATTCTCTGCGATGCACATGCTGACTCTATTAAGTAAAAGAAGGATTTTTTTGCTGCCAAAAAAAAAAAAAGGGTCCCACCTGTCTCCCAAAGGAACTGACTTAGTGTCTGTAAAGCTTTCCAAGGAAAGGGCTGAGCTATGGACAGCAAATTTGAATTACTTTCAGGGGTGGACAGCAAACACTGTATTAACTGTTGCAATGAAAGTGAAGTGCCAGGTGATACCAGATTTCCGGGTGATACTCATTAGAGCGGCAGTGGCTTTGAGTGAAAAGTTGTGAAATATAAGAATATGAAGAAATTAAGGGCCAAAATCTTAGCTTTGCACCCAACCCAAATACAACGACTGGCCCTTATTATTAGTTAGAATAGGGCAGTTTGGGGCAATTACGTGCTTTTTATAGAAAAATATGCATTTGGGCCAACCAAGCTGATTTGTGAACGTGTTTTGAATTTGTTGAATTGTTTCAGCACTTTCAAAACAAATGAGAAATATGGCTTTTCATTTTTACGCAAGGTTTTGTTTTGAAATGTCTGTAAACTTAATTAAAAAATCATTGAATCCCCATCCAGAAGCAAAACAGTAGTCTTCATTTTAGGTCCGGATTGGATTTTTGGAGGGCTTTTTGTTTCAAGAAGACACAAAGCTTCAATTTGGGTTGAGATTTTTTATCCCCCCGTTTCATCAATTCATCCATTGGACTGATCCCCTCCCAGTTGCTTGTACATCTCTCATTCCAGATCTTTAAAGGTATTTAAGCAATTTTCTCCTATTGAAATCAGGAAGAGTTAGGTGTCTAAATGCATTGGACAAATCTTTCCCATTATCCCCAGCTGAGATTGTACATAGCCTAGTACAACAAGATGCTAGGCATGGAAGAGAGTCTGTACCGCAGAAAGCTCACTATCTAAATACACATGACAATGAGGGATAAAATGAGTTATACAGAAGGTGAAGGGGCTTACACGGGGGCACAAGATTCCTGGCTCCCTTTTCAGCACTTTTTTGGGTCCTTGGAAATAAGTGGAGAGAAGCAAATGTCCAGTGAGGACAGTTAAACACTAACCCCATGCATCCCTAATGCTGTCCCACCCTGGGAAGGAGCAGCTGTTTGTCTCAAATTTCTTGTTCCTTCTTCATTTGCTGCTATCTTTGTACCAGCTCACTGTGACCCCGTACACATTTTATAGAAAAGAGTCAACAACTAGACTGGGCATTGCTTTGAAACTAGTAATGAAATCCACCCCTGCTCCTTTCCCATATTAGTTGTATCAGTATTGACTGAAATAAACTTTTAGGATCGGCAAAGGATGGAGCAGTGATATCCACGGTGCATCTGTAATCGGTAAGAAACAACAGTATCTCTTTGGGTTGTGTGCATGTTAAATAGGGAAGTGTAACAGATTTCAATTTAAAAGCACTAAAGGCGTTTGGGGATCTGAAAGTTTTTTTACACCTAAGTTAGCATGACCTAATATGCCTCTTTGAAACAGAAACTTTTCTCCACTCTGCGGATGGGAGCTTGGAAGTGCCAGGAGACTTAGTGGTTTGCTCAAGCTTGCACAACTGGGAAGAGGACTAGAAGGCCAAATGCAGTTATGTGCTGAAACTACTTGGCTGTATACACCGTGCATTTTCATAACGGTGCAGTGCACGGCCATTCTGTGGATCTGAGTGGAAACAACGTGGGTTGGTGGGAGCCGTAACCAGCGGCCAGCTCCGCTCATCTCAAGCGATGCCACTCCTTGCAGCCACCGGGTGAGAAGCCTTCCCCAGCTCTTTTCCAATGAAAGGAGAGATCAGTGCCCACAGTAGCCTTGAAAAGGGAAATGAAATGAAAAAGAAATAGCGTGCATCTTGGAACTTCCTTCTCTCCAAATTTCTTTAGAAACAGATTGACTCATGTTAGTTTAGCAAAGCAGCGTGCAGCCTCTGTTGTAGCCAAGGAGGCTGTTCAAATGCTTGTGCAGTTAGATCAGGAGAAGAATAATTACCTCTATGTAGTATGTATCCCTTGATCTGCTATCCAGGAAAATGAATCCTTCGAGCATTTACCCCCAAGAGACAAGATGAGAAAGGAAAAGAAATACATGAAATCCACTCTCCGTTTCCTTTTGTATTTCTTTTCAGTCTCCTAGCTGTACCAGCGAGTGTCACTATGGTCTTTGCTATAGAGAATCAGAGATGAGGATGACAGGTACGAGAAGAGGGAGGGGGGAAAAAAATTCTGATCAAAATGATTGTCGGTGTCACTTCTGTGGCACCTGTAATTGGATTCAACACACCCTGCAGATCTGAGTTACGACCTCCCTTCATTTTTAAATGGCAAGGTGGCCTGCAATCATGCATACTAATTCTACTCAGGAGATGTTTTAATTGTGGGATTGTATGACAGGGCCTAATTATGAGTTTGTTCTCGTGGTGGTAACTGTTGTTTGTAATAATCAGAGTTTAAATCTGGGCAGTACCAATTTGCTGAATCAGGTATTTGCATTGAATATGTCAGGTTTTCTAGGTTTATTAGGTTATATTGCCAGCTCTCCAGGTATGAATTAAAAAAATATTGATTGGCTGAAGAGGCAGTGAAATGAAATACATGCCTACAACTTTATTTCTTCTCCTCTCTTTGGATGTTATTGAATATCTTAGCACCATTGTCTATATATTTTATGTTAGGTGGGGAAGTGTGAATATGGAAATGCAAAGGAGGAATGGAAAAACGTGAACATTCCTGTCCCTGAAACAAAACTAAATTATCATGACAAATGTTATCATGAATATGGAAAGGAAAACAAGAATGAGTTTCTTTCCATTGCCGAGACCCAATTTTCTGTACTTCATACAAAGGAAATTCAATGCACAAATGACCATAACACTAAAATGTGGAAAGCTCCAAGGCCAATTTCATACAGAAGAGACGTACAAACTATTCAAAAATGATATTAAGAGACAGCCCATCTTCCTGCCCTACTGACTAAACATCCATCCTTAACCCTTTATTGCCAACAACTTTGGCTCAAATAGTGCCACAAACTAGTACACATTGATCTGGAAAATATGTTTTAATTAATCCAGTCCATCCATTTGAAAGCAGCACTTTTTGCAAAATACTCATCCCAGGGAAATCAATAGCAGGACTCCCATTCTGCTACCCTGTTTTCCTGGTGATGTGGCCAGCCTCCTGTTCAACCTCTTGTCTTATGTGCTGGAGGACCCTATTGGCTTCAGCAGCCAAACATGCCATGGACTGAGTTACCACTGGAGATTTCAGGCCAGATCATCATCTGCTTGGAAAGAAGTGGACATAGGAGGCAGAGCTGCGATGTAGCATCTTTGAATCCCTACACACAGACTTTTTATAACGTGGCCCTACTGTGGGGAAGAGGTGGGGAATGATCATCTCGCCCCTGTGACCGGAGTAAAAGGCTTGGCTTTTAGACTTCAGGATCATTTAGGTTCACGAAGACCTGCTCCCTTTGCAAATGTGCCCATTGTCCCCCACCAATTTTTTGTTCTTGCTGTCTGAATTACTCTAGCCATGAACTGATGCAATCCTGACTTGACTAAGTAGACGGCTGGGTAGCATCAACAATAGAGAGAATAACTAGCCTCAGGGGGGACAATTATGACTGCTTGACCTTTCAGGGTCTCCTTTTCATCAGCTCTACAGAAAAAAATATCATAGTTCAAAAGCCTCGTTCCCTTCCAGGTTTTTCCCACATCGATAACACTCATACATGGCTTCAATAAAACTGTGTCTTTAAGTCAGCTCTTCCCCTCCCCCTGCATTAGTTTTCATTTACCACTCTGCACTTTTGACATCTGGATCAGGACAACAAGAAAAAAGGATGTCGACATTTCTTGAAAGAAGTCTTATTTCTTTCACAGCCTAAAGGGACCCAGGATTTTTTTTAGCTCGAGGCTGCCAGCTTGCTTGTACAGATCTAGGAAGTCCAGTTAGTTCATTGTATTCAGAGAAACTTCTGAACCAAACTCCAGCATAGTTATAAGTTCATTCATCATTAGCTTAAATTCTGTAAGTGAAGAATTACTCTTGCTCAGAAGCGGTGTTGAGTGATTAACCTAGGTTTTTTGCCCAAAATGTTCCAAACTGATATTGAATCATGCCATGCGCCTTTCACTTCCGAGTAGGGAGGTTGTGCAGAAAGGCTGAACAGAAGGGGAGAGAGTTAGGGAACCCAGGGGGAAAGAAAACGGTTTTGGAGCTAGCGGGAGGGAGAGCGCTCTTAGATTTTGATCTGAGCTCAGAAATTTCACAACTAATTGCACCAGTTCAACCTAAGCAGGGATTTTTAGTGTCGTTGTCTAGGATTTTTAACTGATTTAAACTCAACCTGGTATAAATTGTCATTGGAGTGCCAATCTCGCCTTTGGCATCGGCCTAACACACTTAAACGTCCTGCCTCGATTTAAACTGGTGCCATGTTTTCTCTTACGGGGGTGGGGGGTGCCTGTAGGAACCAAACAAGCTGACTTTGAATGCAACGGGTTGCAGGCATCGTTTATCATTGCTTGACACAGCGCATTTTTCACATTGCATAATTTATAAATATCATCCAGGGAGGGGTGGGGCAGTCATTTTTCTGCATTATGGGCGTGATGTCTGTGATGGCTTGCGGGTCGCCCGAGTGTCACAGCACTTGTGAATTTCTCCCATCATATTTTCAGAGCGTCTCGCACATAACCTTTAGAAAGCTGGAGAGCAGCCTGAGCAGAGCAGTGCTCATCAGCTATTCTGTTCTCATAGTATATTCTCAGTACAGCTTCATGGTTCATGCATCCTTTCCATTGAGGATCCCCGGCTGCTACGGCTAGTGTTAAGTGCTTCTCTTGCTGAAAATCTTCCAGATTATATTTATTTCCCACCGCCGCACACTTGCATGGTGAAGCATGAGGCTGCAAATGGCAGGAGGCAAGAGGGGATTAGTGGCCCTAAAGACTCCCTTCTTTTGTAAGACAACTCAGACGCTGACTCCAAAAATCTGGCTAGCTGGCATGTGGAAATTCAAACATGCTGCCTGCCAGATATGCCCAGCTGTATGTATGCCACCTACTGATCCATGTGCTGTATGGGCTGCCTGCCACTTGCATTACTTACAGTGTGCTGGGATGCATAACAGCGGACAGCCGCCAAATGCAAAGTTAAGAAGCATCTTTTTGTCCTTTGGTCACAGTCCTTCCTTCTCTGGTTGATTTGCTTTGTGTGTTTGTTTTCCCTTCCTTCATTCG
>NW_005841873.1:4344611-4347940 GCF_000455745.1 Alligator sinensis
CAGGCTCCGGTCTAGCTAGAGAAGTCAATTGTTGAATATCTGACCTCATCTTGAAGGCTTGTCATCAGGGAGGGGTTAACTTGTTCCAGTTAAAATGGGGAAAGCCCCTAGATAAGCACCCAATAGTTGAATTCCCATTTGTTAAATATTTTTAAAGTTTGGAAAAATATTCCGGCCATGTGCTCATGTATAGACAACATTTGTGCACGTGTTCACTGTGCATGATTATTATAATTAAACGGCGGTAATAATGGTAGCACCGAGAAGCCTCTGTTAATGCCCTGGGCCATGTTGGGTTTGATGTTGTACACACACCTAGTCAGCAGGCGATCCCTGCCCCAAACGAGTTGCATTTGAAGTCCATGCTGAAAGAGAATGGCTGGATATAGCAAATAAGTAGGAGAAGCTTGAGGTAACTATATGGCGATTACAATAAGCGAGGGTTACCATGATTTCCTTCTTTTCCTGTTGCTGTCCGTTATCTCATCCCCACAGCTAATTTAACTACATTGAAATATTCCCACTGGCTCCTAGGAGCATTTGGATCCAAAGCCCATGCTGGTCCTCTCTGCCGTTTGCCCCCCGCCTTTGGTAGCAGACTTAACAGAGAGGTCAAAGGAGTGGAGAAAGAGATTCAATGATCCTGTCCATCGAGGTGGTCTCTCTACTGTCTGGAGCAGGGGTGGGTGGGCAAAATGCGGCCCGCCAGGCCCTTCTATCCAGCCCGCGGGGCCCCTAAAAAATTTAGAAAAGTAATATTTATCTGGCCCTCGCTGCCTGTCATGCAGCCCTCGATGGCTCGGCAAAACTCAGTAAGCAGCCCCCTGCTCAAAATAATCGCTCGCCCCTGGTCTAGAGTTATGGCCAGTGTTGGCTTTAGCTATGTATTTTTCTGGCTCTTACCAGCTTGTTACAACTTGCAGATTTTGAAGTGGTTCATTCACTGCTAGCCATGTCGCATCTTTCTTGTGAAGTGCTCGGACACAGTGATACCAAATATCACTAAAATGCGATGAGTAAATTGCTTTCACTGAGATGTTCAGCAAAGTGAATGTTATTGGGCTGCTCTCCATCATGGGGAGATGCTATGGCACGCTCAAGGTTTGTTTCAGGGCGAGCAGGGTCTTTGCTTATATATAATATAAATTGGAATAGTATCGGAACACATTTTTGATGCCTAGGTTTCTGCATAGACCGAGGCCTGGATATAGGTATATCAGTGAAACAAAGAACATCAATGTGCTGTAACTTTTATAACCACCATTGACACCATCAAGGTAGGGTTACCTAGATCACTGGCTCATTCTAAGCATGAGAGGAGCAAGCCCCTTCTCCAACCTGCCCAAGATTATTATTCAGATGATGACGGATGATTTAGCCTCTTTCAGTGAAGAGCGTGACTATTGCAGCAGGCCCTCCACTGAAAGCCCCATTCAAGCGTTGACACCTTCAGAAAAGGACCAAACTTCAGACTGTCCACCGGAAACCAGAGGCAAATGAATCGTACTATTTGGAACAGGCACGAACTGGCCAAGTCCTTTAAAAGCTTTCAGTGCTTAGATCCCTATTAGTGCAATTACAAGAATTATTATTGTTTAATGGCTGTAGTAAACGGACGCTGTGGCCAAATTGCACAACTGTTCTTAAGGCTGTCAACGCCGCAGTATTTCTTCAAAGCTCTAATATCCAGCATGGTTGCAAGGTTGGAAATGTTTCTCTTTATAAGGCCGATGCTACATATGAAATGCAGTGTTTTACAAATACAAGGCTGTGTCATATCATCTGTTTCTTAGCAGTCCTTGGGGAAATCAGCAAGGAGTTGTACATAAATACTACTGGCATCCCAGAGCTCCTTGAGTCTCTCAATATTACCGTGTGTGATGGTGTGGATTGGCTAGCCCAGGGTGAGGAAGGGATACAGAGAGCTGCTGGGCTGAGTTGGCCCTGCCCGGGTATGCTTGCAGGCGATGCCAGGCCTCCAGGACTGGTACAGAAGGGGGAAGTCAGGCTTAGCCGGAAAAGGACTCTCAGATGTCCTCCAAGGGGTAAGCCATGTAGATTCCCAAGTCAGTGCAGGTGCCTGGGTAGATAGTAATACGGGAACCAGGGAGCTGCCCCAATGCCCACTTTCTTTTCCACTATACCACTCCTGGAGGCCTGGCATGGGCTGCAAGCATACTGGGGCAGGGCCAACCCAGCTCGGCAGTTCTCCTTAGCCCCTTCCTCACCAAGGGCTAACCAGCCCACACGATGCAGTAGGCAAGAATTATTTTCCTGTGGCAGGTGGGTGACCAAGGCAAGGCCCCAATAAGTGACTTGCTTAAGGTCACACTGCAAGTCAGTGGCAGAACCAAAAAATAGGACCCAAAGAGCCCTGCTGCCAGATCAGGCAACACTTCCATGACAGGTAAGTCAAGCAAGCAAGCAAGCAAGCAGCCTCTTGGCAGAGCAGGGCGCTCTCCGACTTTTATAACCCGAGCACACAGAGTTTTTCAAGCCAAGGAGCGGAGAGTAAATCTGCTGTTTAACTGTGTTAGCTCAGTTTGACTAATGCTTAGAGGACTATGTCACATACAGTAAATTACTGAAAGAAGAAATCCCCACCAAGGTAACAAGTGCCAAATAAAATGCATTAGCCAATAAAAAAACTATTAGAAAGCAAGCACTTTTAATGTGATTTACAGCAGGCTGATGCTTCCCAACAGAAAAAGGGAGGAAAGGAAATTAAACCACAAGAGGTTTACAGGACCACGACGTTCATGGTCCGTATTGGAAATCGGCAGCAAAAGCATTGACAATTGGCGGTGGCAAATGGTAGGGGAGCGTCTCAGAAAAAATACACTAGTGTATAAAGGAGTAACCGCCAAGGAGGGAGACAGAATGGCTTTGTGTAATTGAAAAAACAAAGTGCTAGATGGCTTGCTTCTACGGGTCACCCGGACCTCTCACGGAATAAGGTGCCATTCAGTGTAAATAAGGATACCAGAACAAGTGAGAAGAGACAGGCCTCTCCGATCAATTAATAATGATCTTTGACAGCGAATATTAGTTTTCCCCATCTGTTGGCTAGAAGTTTCAAGTCTTAGGGTGTTAGAGGCAGTATTACTTAATGGATAGTGGACAGTGACTTAGATGACCTGCAATAGGAAATGTAATTTTACCTACTGCACAGGTGTATTTTGAGACTCTATGCCCATCTGGGTTGTTGGGTGACCCTGTGTGACCTGGATGACCTTCACTTCTCTGTGCCTCAGTCTTCCCATCTATAGAAAGGGGATAATGACGCTGACCTCTTTTGCAAAGTACTTTGAACTCTTCCGCTTCAAAAG